>NW_028124987.1:0-121407 GCF_965194825.1 Balaenoptera physalus | reverse complement strand
GCTCCATAGCCTTTGTATTCACAATGCTCAATGGCCCCTGTAATCACAGTGCTCCATGAACCATTTCATCACAATACTCCAAGACCGCTGTCATCACAATGCCCCATGACGCCTGCCCTCATAAATCTCCAAGTCCTCTCTTGCCTAAAAGCTCCATGATCCCTGTCAGCACAATGTTCCATGACACTTTTCATCACAATGCTCCATGACCCCTGTCATCACAAAGTTCTCTACCCATATCATCACAATGCTCCTTGTCACCTTTAATCACAATGCTCCATGCCTTTTCATCACAATGCTCCAGAATTCTTGTCATCGCAATGTTCCTTGACCGTGTCATCACAATGCTCCATGACCCTTGTCATCACAAAGCTCGATGACCCTTGTCATCACAATGATCCATGACTCCTTTCCTCACAGTGCTCCAGTACCCTTTTCATCACAATGCTCCATGCCATTGTCAGCACAATGCTCCTTGGACCCTGTCATCAAAATGCTCCATCCCCTTTTCATCACAATGCTCCAGATATCCTATCATCACAATGCTCCTGGCCCGAGTCAACACAATGCTCCATGACCCCTGTCATCAAAATGCTTTATGAACCTTGTTATCAGAATATTCCATGACCCCTGTCATCAAAATGATCCATGACCGTTGTCATCACAATGCTGCATGATACCTTTCATCCCAACTCTCTGTGACCGCTGTCATCACAATGCTCCAGGACAATTTTCATCACAATGCTCCATGCCCCCTGTCATCACAGTGCCCCATAACCCCTGTAATCACAATGGTCCATGACCCTGTCATCACAACACTACATGACCCCTGTCATCACATTGTTCCATGGCCTATGTATTCACAATGCTCCATGGACCCTGTAATCACACTGCTCCATGTTCCCTTTCAACACAATGCTCCATGACCCCTGTCATCACAACGTCCCATGAAAGTTGTCATCAAAATGCTCCATGACCCCGGTCACCACAAGGTTCCCTGCCCTTGTCATCACAATGCTCCATGACCCTTGTAATCACAATGGTACATGGCCTTGTCATCACAATGTTCCATGGCCTCTGTCATCACCATGCTCCATGGTCTTTCTCATCACAATGCTCTATGACCCCTGTCATCACAATGCTTGATGACCATTGTCATCACAATGCTCCAAGGCCCCTGTCATCACAATGCCTCATGGTCTTTGTAATCACAATGCTCAATGACCCCTGTCATCACAATGCTCCATGGCCCCTGTAATCACAATGCTCAATACCCTTGTCATCACAATGCTCCAGAACACTTGTCATCATAATGCTGCATTCCCGTGGCATCCCATTGCTCAATGACACTTGTCATCAAAATGTTCCTTGCCCTTTGTCATCACAGTGCTCCATGATACCTTTAATCAAAATTCTACATGACCACTGTCATCACAATGCAAGATGACCAAGGTCATCACAATGCCCCATGACACGTGTCATCACAATTCACCTTGGCCCTTTTCATCTCAATGCTGTATGAACCGTGTCATCACTAGGTGCCAGGACACTTGTCATCACAGTGATCCATGACCACTTTCATCACAATGCTCCATGAACTCTGTTATCTCAATGCTCCATGGCCTTTGTATTCACAATGCTCCATTGTCCCGATAATCGCGTTGCTCCATGAACACTTTCATCACAATGCTCCTTGACCACTGTCACCATAATGCCCCATGAGGTCTCTCATCACTGTGCTCCAAGGCCACTCTCATCAAAATGCTCCATGATCTGTGTCAGCACAATATTGCATGACACTTGTCATCACAATGCTCCATGATCCCTGTAATCACAATGATCCCTGCCAATGTTATCAAATTGCTCCATGTCTCCTGTAATCACAATACTCCATGCCCTTGTCATCACAATGCTCCAGGTCTGTTGTCATCACCATGCTTCATGCCCGTGTCATCACAATGCTCCATGAATCTTGTCTTCACAATGCTCCATGGCCTTTGTCATCACAATGCTCCGTGACCCCTGTCAACACAATGCCTAATGAGCCCTGTCATCAAAATGCTAAATGGCACTTGTCATCACAATGCTCTATGATGCCTGTCATCACTATTCTCCATGTCACTTGTTGTCACAATGCTCCATGGCCCCTGTAACCACAGTACTCCATGACCCCTTTCATCACAATGCCCAATGCCACCTCTCATCACAATTCTCCATGGCATTTGTCATCACGATGCTCCATGACACCTGTCATCACAATGCTCCATGACACTTGTCATCACAATCCTTGATGGCCCTTGTCATCACAGTGTTCCTTGGTGCTTTTCATCACAATGCTTCATGACAAGTTTCATCAAAATACTCCAAGATTTGTTTCATCAGAATGCTCCATGGCCCTTGTCATTACAAATCCACATGATCCCTTTCATCACAATTCTCCATGGCAACTTACATAAAAATCCTCCATGCCCCTGTCATCACAATGCCCAATAATACCTGTTTTTACAATGATCCAAGACCCTTGTCATCACAAGGCTCCATGTCCCTTGTATTCACAATGCTCCATGGGCCTTGTCCTCACAATGCTCCATGAAATATTTCCTCACAATGCTCCAGTACGCCTTTCATCCAAATTCCCCATGGCCACTGTCATCACAGTTCTCCATGACCCCTGTCATCGTAATGGTCCATGACCCGTTTCATCTCAATTCTCCATGACACCTGTCATCACAATGCTCCATGGCCTTTGTCATCACAATGCTCCATGGCCCCTGTAATCACAGTGCTCCATGACCCGTTTCATCTCAATTCTACATGACCTAACTCATCACAATGCCCCATGACCCCTGTAATCACAATGCTCGATGACCCTTGTCATCACAGTGCTCCAAGCCTTTGTCATCACACTGCTCCATGGCCCTTGTAATCACAATGCTCCATGCCCTTGTCATCACAAGGCTCCAGAACTCTTGTCATTATAATGCTCCTTGTCCGTTTCATCACCATGCTCCATGAAACTTGTCATCACAATGCTCCACGGCCCCTCTCATTACTGTGCTCCATAATAACTTTAATCACATTTCTAGATGACCACTGCCATCACAATGCCCCATGACATTGTCATCACAATTCACCATGACCATTGTCATCACAATGCTCCATGAACAATGTCATCACAGGGTCCCAGGACACTTGTCATCACAATGATCCATTACCACTTTCATCTCAATGCTCCATGACCACTGTCATCTAAATGCTCCATGGCCTTTGTATTCACAATGCTCCATGGCCCCTGTAATCACAGTGCTCCATAACACCTTTCATCATAATGCTCCATAACCACTGCCATCTCAATGACCCATGATGCCTGTCATCACAATTCTCCAAGGCCCCTCTCATCACAATGCTCGATGACACTTGTCATCACATTGCTCAATAATACCTGTCATCACAGTGTTCCCTGCCCATGTCATCACAATGCTCCATGTCCCCTATAATCACAATGCTCCATTCCTTTTTCCTCACAATGCTCCAGAATTCTTGTCATCACAATGTTCCATGACCGTGGCATCACAATGCTCCATGGCCCTTGTCATCACAATGCTCTAGAATTCTTGTCATCACAGTGTTTCATGACCGTGTCATCACAATGCTACATGACCCTGGTCATCACAGTTCTCCATGACCTTTGTCATCACAATGCTCTATGTCGCTTTTCATCAAAATTCTCAATGACCACTTTAATCACTATGCTCGCTGACCATTTTCATCACATTTCTCTATTGTCATTACAATTCCCCGTGGCCCCTTTCTTCACAATGCTCCATGATGCCTGTCATCACAATGCTCCATGGCTTTTGTTATCACAATGCTCCAGGACCTGTTTCATCACAATACTCCATCCCCCTTGTCATCACAGTACACAATGAAACCTTTCATTACAATGGTCCATGACACTTGTCATCACAGTGCTCCATGGCCTTTATTGTCACAATGCTCCCAGGCACTTTTCATCACGATGTTCCATGAAAACTTTCATCACATTGCTCCATGACCATTTTAATCACAATAGTCCATACCCTTGTCAACACAATGCTGCAGAATCCCTGTCATCACAATTCTCCATGACTGCTGTCATCACAATAATCCAGGACAATTTTCATAACAATGCTTCCTGCCCCCAGTCCTCACAGTGCTCCATGATACCTTTCATCACAATTCCTAGATGATCAATGTCATCACAATGCCCCATGACACCTGTCATCACAATTTGCTATGACCCTTGTCATCAGAATACTCGATGAACTGTGTCATCACAGTGTTCCAGGACACATGTCATCACAAAGATCCATGATTACTTTCATCACAATGCTCCAATACACCTTTCATCACAATGCTCCATGGCCCCTGTTATCATATTGCTCCATGATATCTTTCATCACAATGCTCCATGACCCTGTCATCACAATGCTACATGACCCCTGTCATCACATTGTTCCATGGCCTATGTATTCACAATGCTCCATGGACCCTGTAATCACACTGCTCCATGTTCCCTTTCAACACAATGCTCCATGACCCCTGTCATCACAACGTTCCATGAAAGTTGTCATCAAAATGCTCCATGACCCCGGTCACCACAAGGTTCGCTGCCCTTGTCATTACAATGCTCCATGACCCTTGTTATCACAATGATACATGACCTTTTCATCACAATGTTCCATGGCCTCTGTCATCACCATGCTCCATGGTCGTTCTCATCACAATGCTCTATGACCCCTGTCATCACAATGCTTGATGACCATTGTCATCACAATGCTCCAAGGCCCCTGTCATCACAATGCCTCATGGTCTTTGTAATCACAATACTCAATGACCCGTCATCACAATGCTCCATGCCATTGTCATCACAATGCTCCATGGCCCCTGTAATCACAATGCTCAATACACTTCTCATCACAATGCTCCAGAACACTTGTCATCATAATGCTCCATTCCCGTGTCATCCCATTGCTCAATGACACTTGTCATCAAAATGTTCCTTGCCCTGTGTCATCACAGTGCTCCATGATACCTTTAATCAAAATTCTACATGACCACTGTCATCACAATGCAAGATGACCAAGTTCATCACAATGCCCCATGACATTCTCATCACAATTCACCATGACCATTGTCATCACAATGCTCCATGAACCATGTCATCACAGGGTCTCTGGACACTTGTCATCACAATGATCCATTACCACTTTCATCACAATGCTCCATGACCACTGTCTTCTCACTGCTCCATGGCCTTTGTATTCACAATGCTCCATGGCCCCTGTAATCACAGTGCTCCATAACACCTTTCATCATAATGCTCCATGACCACTGCCATCTCAATGCCCCATGACGCCTGTCATCACAATTCGCTATGACCCTTGTCCTCACAATACTCGATGAACCGTGTCATCACAGTGTTCCAGGACACATGTCATCACAATGATCCATGACTACTCTCATCACAATGATCCAATACACCTGTCATCACAATGCTCCATGCCCTTGTCATCAAAATGCTCCAGAACTCTTGTCATCATAATGCTCCATGCCAATGTCATCAAAATGCCCCATGACACTTGTCATCACAATGCTCCATGGCCTTTGTCTTCACAATGTTCCATTGCCCCTGTCATCACAATGCTCCATGCCCTTGTCATCAAAATGCTCCAGAACTCTTGTCATCATAATGTTCCATGCCAATGTCATCAAAATGCCCCATGACACTTGTCATCACAATGATCCATGCCCTTGTAATCACAATGCTCCAGAACCCTTGTCATCATAATGATGAATGCCCGTGTCATCACAAAGCTCCATGATACTTGTCATCACAATGCTCCATGGCCTTTGTCATCACAATGTTTCATGGCCCCTGTCATCACAGTGCTCCATGATACCTTTCATCACAATTCTAGATGACCACTGTCATCACAATGCCCCAAGACACATGTCATCACAATTCGCCATGGCCCTTGTCATCACAATGCTCCATGACCCGTGTCATCACAATGGTCCAGGACACTTTTCATCACAATGATCCATGATCACTTTCATCACAATGCTCCATGAACCCTGTCATCTCAATGCTCCATAGCCTTTGTATTCACAATGCTCAATGGCCCCTGTAATCACAGTGCTCCATGAACCATTTCATCACAATACTCCAAGACCGCTGTCATCACAATGCCCCATGACGCCTGCCCTCATAAATCTCCAAGTCCTCTCTTGCCTAAAAGCTCCATGATCCCTGTCAGCACAATGTTCCATGACACTTTTCATCACAATGCTCCATGACCCCTGTCATCACAAAGTCCTCTACCCATATCATCACAATGCTCCTTGTCACCTTTAATCACAATGCTCCATGCCCTTTCATCACAATGCTCCAGAATTCTTGTCATCGCAATGTTCCTTGACCGTGTCATCACAATGCTCCATGACCCTTGTCATCACAAAGCTCGATGACCCTTGTCATCACAATGATCCATGACTCCTTTCCTCACAGTGCTCCAGTACCCTTTTCATCACAATGCTCCATGCCATTGTCAGCACAATGCTCCTTGGACCCTGTCATCAAAATGCTCCATCCCCTTTTCATCACAATGCTCCAGATATCCTATCATCACAATGCTCCTGGCCCGAGTCAACACAATGCTCCATGACCCCTGTCATCAAAATGCTTTATGAACCTTGTTATCAGAATATTCCATGACCCCTGTCATCAAAATGATCCATGACCGTTGTCATCACAATGCTGCATGATACCTTTCATCCCAACTCTCTGTGACCGCTGTCATCACAATGCTCCAGGACAATTTTCATCACAATGCTCCATGCCCCCTGTCATCACAGTGCCCCATAACCCCTGTAATCACAATGGTCCATGACCCTGTCATCACAACACTACATGACCCCTGTCATCACATTGTTCCATGGCCTATGTATTCACAATGCTCCATGGACCCTGTAATCACACTGCTCCATGTTCCCTTTCAACACAATGCTCCATGACCCCTGTCATCACAACGTCCCATGAAAGTTGTCATCAAAATGCTCCATGACCCCGGTCACCACAAGGTTCCCTGCCCTTGTCATCACAATGCTCCATGACCCTTGTAATCACAATGGTACATGGCCTTGTCATCACAATGTTCCATGGCCTCTGTCATCACCATGCTCCATGGTCTTTCTCATCACAATGCTCTATGACCCCTGTCATCACAATGCTTGATGACCATTGTCATCACAATGCTCCAAGGCCCCTGTCATCACAATGCCTCATGGTCTTTGTAATCACAATGCTCAATGACCCCTGTCATCACAATGCTCCATGGCCCCTGTAATCACAATGCTCAATACCCTTGTCATCACAATGCTCCAGAACACTTGTCATCATAATGCTGCATTCCCGTGGCATCCCATTGCTCAATGACACTTGTCATCAAAATGTTCCTTGCCCTTTGTCATCACAGTGCTCCATGATACCTTTAATCAAAATTCTACATGACCACTGTCATCACAATGCAAGATGACCAAGGTCATCACAATGCCCCATGACACGTGTCATCACAATTCACCTTGGCCCTTTTCATCTCAATGCTGTATGAACCGTGTCATCACTAGGTGCCAGGACACTTGTCATCACAGTGATCCATGACCACTTTCATCACAATGCTCCATGAACTCTGTTATCTCAATGCTCCATGGCCTTTGTATTCACAATGCTCCATTGTCCCGATAATCGCGTTGCTCCATGAACACTTTCATCACAATGCTCCTTGACCACTGTCACCATAATGCCCCATGAGGTCTCTCATCACTGTGCTCCAAGGCCACTCTCATCAAAATGCTCCATGATCTGTGTCAGCACAATATTGCATGACACTTGTCATCACAATGCTCCATGATCCCTGTAATCACAATGATCCCTGCCAATGTTATCAAATTGCTCCATGTCTCCTGTAATCACAATACTCCATGCCCTTGTCATCACAATGCTCCAGGTCTGTTGTAATCACCATGCTTCATGCCCGTGTCATCACAATGCTCCATGAATCTTGTCTTCACAATGCTCCATGGCCTTTGTCATCACAATGCTCCGTGACCCCTGTCAACACAATGCCTAATGAGCCCTGTCATCAAAATGCTAAATGGCACTTGTCATCACAATGCTCTATGATGCCTGTCATCACTATTCTCCATGTCACTTGTTGTCACAATGCTCCATGGCCCCTGTAACCACAGTACTCCATGACCCCTTTCATCACAATGCCCAATGCCACCTCTCATCACAATTCTCCATGGCATTTGTCATCACGATGCTCCATGACACCTGTCATCACAATGCTCCATGACACTTGTCATCACAATCCTTGATGGCCCTTGTCATCACAGTGTTCCTTGGTGCTTTTCATCACAATGCTCCATGACAAGTTTCATCAAAATACTCCAAGATTTGTTTCATCAGAATGCTCCATGGCCCTTGTCATTACAAATCCACATGATCCCTTTCATCACAATTCTCCATGGCAACTTACATAAAAATCCTCCATGCCCCTGTCATCACAATGCCCAATAATACCTGTTTTTACAATGATCCAAGACCCTTGTCATCACAAGGCTCCATGTCCCTTGTATTCACAATGCTCCATGGGCCTTGTCCTCACAATGCTCCATGAAATATTTCCTCACAATGCTCCAGTACGCCTTTCATCCAAATTCCCCATGGCCACTGTCATCACAGTTCTCCATGACCCCTGTCATCGTAATGGTCCATGACCCGTTTCATCTCAATTCTCCATGACACCTGTCATCACAATGCTCCATGGCCTTTGTCATCACAATGCTCCATGGCCCCTGTAATCACAGTGCTCCATGACCCGTTTCATCTCAATTCTACATGACCTAACTCATCACAATGCCCCATGACCCCTGTAATCACAATGCTCGATGACCCTTGTCATCACAGTGCTCCAAGCCTTTGTCATCACACTGCTCCATGGCCCTTGTAATCACAATGCTCCATGCCCTTGTCATCACAAGGCTCCAGAACTCTTGTCATTATAATGCTCCTTGTCCGTTTCATCACCATGCTCCATGAAACTTGTCATCACAATGCTCCACGGCCCCTCTCATTACTGTGCTCCATAATAACTTTAATCACATTTCTAGATGACCACTGCCATCACAATGCCCCATGACATTGTCATCACAATTCACCATGACCATTGTCATCACAATGCTCCATGAACAATGTCATCACAGGGTCCCAGGACACTTGTCATCACAATGATCCATTACCACTTTCATCTCAATGCTCCATGACCACTGTCATCTAAATGCTCCATGGCCTTTGTATTCACAATGCTCCATGGCCCCTGTAATCACAGTGCTCCATAACACCTTTCATCATAATGCTCCATAACCACTGCCATCTCAATGACCCATGATGCCTGTCATCACAATTCTCCAAGGCCCCTCTCATCACAATGCTCGATGACACTTGTCATCACATTGCTCAATAATACCTGTCATCACAGTGTTCCCTGCCCATGTCATCACAATGCTCCATGTCCCCTATAATCACAATGCTCCATTCCTTTTTCCTCACAATGCTCCAGAATTCTTGTCATCACAATGTTCCATGACCGTGGCATCACAATGCTCCATGGCCCTTGTCATCACAATGCTCTAGAATTCTTGTCATCACAGTGTTTCATGACCGTGTCATCACAATGCTACATGACCCTGGTCATCACAGTTCTCCATGACCTTTGTCATCACAATGCTCTATGTCGCTTTTCATCAAAATTCTCAATGACCAGTTTAATCACTATGCTCGCTGACCATTTTCATCACATTTCTCTATTGTCATTACAATTCCCCGTGGCCCCTTTCTTCACAATGCTCCATGATGCCTGTCATCACAATGCTCCATGGCTTTTGTTATCACAATGCTCCAGGACCTGTTTCATCACAATACTCCATCCCCCTTGTCATCACAGTACACAATGAAACCTTTCATTACAATGGTCCATGACACTTGTCATCACAGTGCTCCATGGCCTTTATTGTCACAATGCTCCCAGGCACTTTTCATCACGATGTTCCATGAAAACTTTCATCACATTGCTCCATGACCATTTTAATCACAATAGTCCATACCCTTGTCAACACAATGCTGCAGAATCCCTGTCATCACAATTCTCCATGACTGCTGTCATCACAATAATCCAGGACAATTTTCATAACAATGCTTCCTGCCCCCAGTCCTCACAGTGCTCCATGATACCTTTCATCACAATTCCTAGATGATCAATGTCATCACAATGCCCCATGACACCTGTCATCACAATTTGCTATGACCCTTGTCATCAGAATACTCGATGAACTGTGTCATCACAGTGTTCCAGGACACATGTCATCACAAAGATCCATGATTACTTTCATCACAATGCTCCAATACACCTTTCATCACAATGCTCCATGGCCCCTGTTATCATATTGCTCCATGATATCTTTCATCACAATGCTCCATGACCCTGTCATCACAATGCTACATGACCCCTGTCATCACATTGTTCCATGGCCTATGTATTCACAATGCTCCATGGACCCTGTAATCACACTGCTCCATGTTCCCTTTCAACACAATGCTCCATGACCCCTGTCATCACAACGTTCCATGAAAGTTGTCATCAAAATGCTCCATGACCCCGGTCACCACAAGGTTCGCTGCCCTTGTCATTACAATGCTCCATGACCCTTGTTATCACAATGATACATGACCTTTTCATCACAATGTTCCATGGCCTCTGTCATCACCATGCTCCATGGTCGTTCTCATCACAATGCTCTATGACCCCTGTCATCACAATGCTTGATGACCATTGTCATCACAATGCTCCAAGGCCCCTGTCATCACAATGCCTCATGGTCTTTGTAATCACAATACTCAATGACCCGTCATCACAATGCTCCATGCCATTGTCATCACAATGCTCCATGGCCCCTGTAATCACAATGCTCAATACACTTCTCATCACAATGCTCCAGAACACTTGTCATCATAATGCTCCATTCCCGTGTCATCCCATTGCTCAATGACACTTGTCATCAAAATGTTCCTTGCCCTGTGTCATCACAGTGCTCCATGATACCTTTAATCAAAATTCTACATGACCACTGTCATCACAATGCAAGATGACCAAGTTCATCACAATGCCCCATGACATTCTCATCACAATTCACCATGACCATTGTCATCACAATGCTCCATGAACCATGTCATCACAGGGTCTCTGGACACTTGTCATCACAATGATCCATTACCACTTTCATCACAATGCTCCATGACCACTGTCTTCTCACTGCTCCATGGCCTTTGTATTCACAATGCTCCATGGCCCCTGTAATCACAGTGCTCCATAACACCTTTCATCATAATGCTCCATGACCACTGCCATCTCAATGCCCCATGACGCCTGTCATCACAATTCGCTATGACCCTTGTCCTCACAATACTCGATGAACCGTGTCATCACAGTGTTCCAGGACACATGTCATCACAATGATCCATGACTACTCTCATCACAATGATCCAATACACCTGTCATCACAATGCTCCATGCCCTTGTCATCAAAATGCTCCAGAACTCTTGTCATCATAATGCTCCATGCCAATGTCATCAAAATGCCCCATGACACTTGTCATCACAATGCTCCATGGCCTTTGTCTTCACAATGTTCCATTGCCCCTGTCATCACAATGCTCCATGCCCTTGTCATCAAAATGCTCCAGAACTCTTGTCATCATAATGTTCCATGCCAATGTCATCAAAATGCCCCATGACACTTGTCATCACAATGATCCATGCCCTTGTAATCACAATGCTCCAGAACCCTTGTCATCATAATGATGAATGCCCGTGTCATCACAAAGCTCCATGATACTTGTCATCACAATGCTCCATGGCCTTTGTCATCACAATGTTTCATGGCCCCTGTCATCACAGTGCTCCATGATACCTTTCATCACAATTCTAGATGACCACTGTCATCACAATGCCCCAAGACACATGTCATCACAATTCGCCATGGCCCTTGTCATCACAATGCTCCATGACCCGTGTCATCACAATGGTCCAGGACACTTTTCATCACAATGATCCATGATCACTTTCATCACAATGCTCCATGAACCCTGTCATCTCAATGCTCCATAGCCTTTGTATTCACAATGCTCAATGGCCCCTGTAATCACAGTGCTCCATGAACCATTTCATCACAATACTCCAAGACCGCTGTCATCACAATGCCCCATGACGCCTGCCCTCATAAATCTCCAAGTCCTCTCTTGCCTAAAAGCTCCATGATCCCTGTCAGCACAATGTTCCATGACACTTTTCATCACAATGCTCCATGACCCCTGTCATCACAAAGTCCTCTACCCATATCATCACAATGCTCCTTGTCACCTTTAATCACAATGCTCCATGCCCTTTCATCACAATGCTCCAGAATTCTTGTCATCGCAATGTTCCTTGACCGTGTCATCACAATGCTCCATGACCCTTGTCATCACAAAGCTCGATGACCCTTGTCATCACAATGATCCATGACTCCTTTCCTCACAGTGCTCCAGTACCCTTTTCATCACAATGCTCCATGCCATTGTCAGCACAATGCTCCTTGGACCCTGTCATCAAAATGCTCCATCCCCTTTTCATCACAATGCTCCAGATATCCTATCATCACAATGCTCCTGGCCCGAGTCAACACAATGCTCCATGACCCCTGTCATCAAAATGCTTTATGAACCTTGTTATCAGAATATTCCATGACCCCTGTCATCAAAATGATCCATGACCGTTGTCATCACAATGCTGCATGATACCTTTCATCCCAACTCTCTGTGACCGCTGTCATCACAATGCTCCAGGACAATTTTCATCACAATGCTCCATGCCCCCTGTCATCACAGTGCCCCATAACCCCTGTAATCACAATGGTCCATGACCCTGTCATCACAACACTACATGACCCCTGTCATCACATTGTTCCATGGCCTATGTATTCACAATGCTCCATGGACCCTGTAATCACACTGCTCCATGTTCCCTTTCAACACAATGCTCCATGACCCCTGTCATCACAACGTCCCATGAAAGTTGTCATCAAAATGCTCCATGACCCCGGTCACCACAAGGTTCCCTGCCCTTGTCATCACAATGCTCCATGACCCTTGTAATCACAATGGTACATGGCCTTGTCATCACAATGTTCCATGGCCTCTGTCATCACCATGCTCCATGGTCTTTCTCATCACAATGCTCTATGACCCCTGTCATCACAATGCTTGATGACCATTGTCATCACAATGCTCCAAGGCCCCTGTCATCACAATGCCTCATGGTCTTTGTAATCACAATGCTCAATGACCCCTGTCATCACAATGCTCCATGGCCCCTGTAATCACAATGCTCAATACCCTTGTCATCACAATGCTCCAGAACACTTGTCATCATAATGCTGCATTCCCGTGGCATCCCATTGCTCAATGACACTTGTCATCAAAATGTTCCTTGCCCTTTGTCATCACAGTGCTCCATGATACCTTTAATCAAAATTCTACATGACCACTGTCATCACAATGCAAGATGACCAAGGTCATCACAATGCCCCATGACACGTGTCATCACAATTCACCTTGGCCCTTTTCATCTCAATGCTGTATGAACCGTGTCATCACTAGGTGCCAGGACACTTGTCATCACAGTGATCCATGACCACTTTCATCACAATGCTCCATGAACTCTGTTATCTCAATGCTCCATGGCCTTTGTATTCACAATGCTCCATTGTCCCGATAATCGCGTTGCTCCATGAACACTTTCATCACAATGCTCCTTGACCACTGTCACCATAATGCCCCATGAGGTCTCTCATCACTGTGCTCCAAGGCCACTCTCATCAAAATGCTCCATGATCTGTGTCAGCACAATATTGCATGACACTTGTCATCACAATGCTCCATGATCCCTGTAATCACAATGATCCCTGCCAATGTTATCAAATTGCTCCATGTCTCCTGTAATCACAATACTCCATGCCCTTGTCATCACAATGCTCCAGGTCTGTTGTCATCACCATGCTTCATGCCCGTGTCATCACAATGCTCCATGAATCTTGTCTTCACAATGCTCCATGGCCTTTGTCATCACAATGCTCCGTGACCCCTGTCAACACAATGCCTAATGAGCCCTGTCATCAAAATGCTAAATGGCACTTGTCATCACAATGCTCTATGATGCCTGTCATCACTATTCTCCATGTCACTTGTTGTCACAATGCTCCATGGCCCCTGTAACCACAGTACTCCATGACCCCTTTCATCACAATGCCCAATGCCACCTCTCATCACAATTCTCCATGGCATTTGTCATCACGATGCTCCATGACACCTGTCATCACAATGCTCCATGACACTTGTCATCACAATCCTTGATGGCCCTTGTCATCACAGTGTTCCTTGGTGCTTTTCATCACAATGCTCCATGACAAGTTTCATCAAAATACTCCAAGATTTGTTTCATCAGAATGCTCCATGGCCCTTGTCATTACAAATCCACATGATCCCTTTCATCACAATTCTCCATGGCAACTTACATAAAAATCCTCCATGCCCCTGTCATCACAATGCCCAATAATACCTGTTTTTACAATGATCCAAGACCCTTGTCATCACAAGGCTCCATGTCCCTTGTATTCACAATGCTCCATGGGCCTTGTCCTCACAATGCTCCATGAAATATTTCCTCACAATGCTCCAGTACGCCTTTCATCCAAATTCCCCATGGCCACTGTCATCACAGTTCTCCATGACCCCTGTCATCGTAATGGTCCATGACCCGTTTCATCTCAATTCTCCATGACACCTGTCATCACAATGCTCCATGGCCTTTGTCATCACAATGCTCCATGGCCCCTGTAATCACAGTGCTCCATGACCCGTTTCATCTCAATTCTACATGACCTAACTCATCACAATGCCCCATGACCCCTGTAATCACAATGCTCGATGACCCTTGTCATCACAGTGCTCCAAGCCTTTGTCATCACACTGCTCCATGGCCCTTGTAATCACAATGCTCCATGCCCTTGTCATCACAAGGCTCCAGAACTCTTGTCATTATAATGCTCCTTGTCCGTTTCATCACCATGCTCCATGAAACTTGTCATCACAATGCTCCACGGCCCCTCTCATTACTGTGCTCCATAATAACTTTAATCACATTTCTAGATGACCACTGCCATCACAATGCCCCATGACATTGTCATCACAATTCACCATGACCATTGTCATCACAATGCTCCATGAACAATGTCATCACAGGGTCCCAGGACACTTGTCATCACAATGATCCATTACCACTTTCATCTCAATGCTCCATGACCACTGTCATCTAAATGCTCCATGGCCTTTGTATTCACAATGCTCCATGGCCCCTGTAATCACAGTGCTCCATAACACCTTTCATCATAATGCTCCATAACCACTGCCATCTCAATGACCCATGATGCCTGTCATCACAATTCTCCAAGGCCCCTCTCATCACAATGCTCGATGACACTTGTCATCACATTGCTCAATAATACCTGTCATCACAGTGTTCCCTGCCCATGTCATCACAATGCTCCATGTCCCCTATAATCACAATGCTCCATTCCTTTTTCCTCACAATGCTCCAGAATTCTTGTCATCACAATGTTCCATGACCGTGGCATCACAATGCTCCATGGCCCTTGTCATCACAATGCTCTAGAATTCTTGTCATCACAGTGTTTCATGACCGTGTCATCACAATGCTACATGACCCTGGTCATCACAGTTCTCCATGACCTTTGTCATCACAATGCTCTATGTCGCTTTTCATCAAAATTCTCAATGACCACTTTAATCACTATGCTCGCTGACCATTTTCATCACATTTCTCTATTGTCATTACAATTCCCCGTGGCCCCTTTCTTCACAATGCTCCATGATGCCTGTCATCACAATGCTCCATGGCTTTTGTTATCACAATGCTCCAGGACCTGTTTCATCACAATACTCCATCCCCCTTGTCATCACAGTACACAATGAAACCTTTCATTACAATGGTCCATGACACTTGTCATCACAGTGCTCCATGGCCTTTATTGTCACAATGCTCCCAGGCACTTTTCATCACGATGTTCCATGAAAACTTTCATCACATTGCTCCATGACCATTTTAATCACAATAGTCCATACCCTTGTCAACACAATGCTGCAGAATCCCTGTCATCACAATTCTCCATGACTGCTGTCATCACAATAATCCAGGACAATTTTCATAACAATGCTTCCTGCCCCCAGTCCTCACAGTGCTCCATGATACCTTTCATCACAATTCCTAGATGATCAATGTCATCACAATGCCCCATGACACCTGTCATCACAATTTGCTATGACCCTTGTCATCAGAATACTCGATGAACTGTGTCATCACAGTGTTCCAGGACACATGTCATCACAAAGATCCATGATTACTTTCATCACAATGCTCCAATACACCTTTCATCACAATGCTCCATGGCCCCTGTTATCATATTGCTCCATGATATCTTTCATCACAATGCTCCATGACCCTGTCATCACAATGCTACATGACCCCTGTCATCACATTGTTCCATGGCCTATGTATTCACAATGCTCCATGGACCCTGTAATCACACTGCTCCATGTTCCCTTTCAACACAATGCTCCATGACCCCTGTCATCACAACGTTCCATGAAAGTTGTCATCAAAATGCTCCATGACCCCGGTCACCACAAGGTTCGCTGCCCTTGTCATTACAATGCTCCATGACCCTTGTTATCACAATGATACATGACCTTTTCATCACAATGTTCCATGGCCTCTGTCATCACCATGCTCCATGGTCGTTCTCATCACAATGCTCTATGACCCCTGTCATCACAATGCTTGATGACCATTGTCATCACAATGCTCCAAGGCCCCTGTCATCACAATGCCTCATGGTCTTTGTAATCACCATACTCAATGACCCGTCATCACAATGCTCCATGCCATTGTCATCACAATGCTCCATGGCCCCTGTAATCACAATGCTCAATACACTTCTCATCACAATGCTCCAGAACACTTGTCATCATAATGCTCCATTCCCGTGTCATCCCATTGCTCAATGACACTTGTCATCAAAATGTTCCTTGCCCTGTGTCATCACAGTGCTCCATGATACCTTTAATCAAAATTCTACATGACCACTGTCATCACAATGCAAGATGACCAAGTTCATCACAATGCCCCATGACATTCTCATCACAATTCACCATGACCATTGTCATCACAATGCTCCATGAACCATGTCATCACAGGGTCTCTGGACACTTGTCATCACAATGATCCATTACCACTTTCATCACAATGCTCCATGACCACTGTCTTCTCACTGCTCCATGGCCTTTGTATTCACAATGCTCCATGGCCCCTGTAATCACAGTGCTCCATAACACCTTTCATCATAATGCTCCATGACCACTGCCATCTCAATGCCCCATGACGCCTGTCATCACAATTCGCTATGACCCTTGTCCTCACAATACTCGATGAACCGTGTCATCACAGTGTTCCAGGACACATGTCATCACAATGATCCATGACTACTCTCATCACAATGATCCAATACACCTGTCATCACAATGCTCCATGCCCTTGTCATCAAAATGCTCCAGAACTCTTGTCATCATAATGCTCCATGCCAATGTCATCAAAATGCCCCATGACACTTGTCATCACAATGCTCCATGGCCTTTGTCTTCACAATGTTCCATTGCCCCTGTCATCACAATGCTCCATGCCCTTGTCATCAAAATGCTCCAGAACTCTTGTCATCATAATGTTCCATGCCAATGTCATCAAAATGCCCCATGACACTTGTCATCACAATGATCCATGCCCTTGTAATCACAATGCTCCAGAACCCTTGTCATCATAATGATGAATGCCCGTGTCATCACAAAGCTCCATGATACTTGTCATCACAATGCTCCATGGCCTTTGTCATCACAATGTTTCATGGCCCCTGTCATCACAGTGCTCCATGATACCTTTCATCACAATTCTAGATGACCACTGTCATCACAATGCCCCAAGACACATGTCATCACAATTCGCCATGGCCCTTGTCATCACAATGCTCCATGACCCGTGTCATCACAATGGTCCAGGACACTTTTCATCACAATGATCCATGATCACTTTCATCACAATGCTCCATGAACCCTGTCATCTCAATGCTCCATAGCCTTTGTATTCACAATGCTCAATGGCCCCTGTAATCACAGTGCTCCATGAACCATTTCATCACAATACTCCAAGACCGCTGTCATCACAATGCCCCATGACGCCTGCCCTCATAAATCTCCAAGTCCTCTCTTGCCTAAAAGCTCCATGATCCCTGTCAGCACAATGTTCCATGACACTTTTCATCACAATGCTCCATGACCCCTGTCATCACAAAGTCCTCTACCCATATCATCACAATGCTCCTTGTCACCTTTAATCACAATGCTCCATGCCCTTTCATCACAATGCTCCAGAATTCTTGTCATCGCAATGTTCCTTGACCGTGTCATCACAATGCTCCATGACCCTTGTCATCACAAAGCTCGATGACCCTTGTCATCACAATGATCCATGACTCCTTTCCTCACAGTGCTCCAGTACCCTTTTCATCACAATGCTCCATGCCATTGTCAGCACAATGCTCCTTGGACCCTGTCATCAAAATGCTCCATCCCCTTTTCATCACAATGCTCCAGATATCCTATCATCACAATGCTCCTGGCCCGAGTCAACACAATGCTCCATGACCCCTGTCATCAAAATGCTTTATGAACCTTGTTATCAGAATATTCCATGACCCCTGTCATCAAAATGATCCATGACCGTTGTCATCACAATGCTGCATGATACCTTTCATCCCAACTCTCTGTGACCGCTGTCATCACAATGCTCCAGGACAATTTTCATCACAATGCTCCATGCCCCCTGTCATCACAGTGCCCCATAACCCCTGTAATCACAATGGTCCATGACCCTGTCATCACAACACTACATGACCCCTGTCATCACATTGTTCCATGGCCTATGTATTCACAATGCTCCATGGACCCTGTAATCACACTGCTCCATGTTCCCTTTCAACACAATGCTCCATGACCCCTGTCATCACAACGTCCCATGAAAGTTGTCATCAAAATGCTCCATGACCCCGGTCACCACAAGGTTCCCTGCCCTTGTCATCACAATGCTCCATGACCCTTGTAATCACAATGGTACATGGCCTTGTCATCACAATGTTCCATGGCCTCTGTCATCACCATGCTCCATGGTCTTTCTCATCACAATGCTCTATGACCCCTGTCATCACAATGCTTGATGACCATTGTCATCACAATGCTCCAAGGCCCCTGTCATCACAATGCCTCATGGTCTTTGTAATCACAATGCTCAATGACCCCTGTCATCACAATGCTCCATGGCCCCTGTAATCACAATGCTCAATACCCTTGTCATCACAATGCTCCAGAACACTTGTCATCATAATGCTGCATTCCCGTGGCATCCCATTGCTCAATGACACTTGTCATCAAAATGTTCCTTGCCCTTTGTCATCACAGTGCTCCATGATACCTTTAATCAAAATTCTACATGACCACTGTCATCACAATGCAAGATGACCAAGGTCATCACAATGCCCCATGACACGTGTCATCACAATTCACCTTGGCCCTTTTCATCTCAATGCTGTATGAACCGTGTCATCACTAGGTGCCAGGACACTTGTCATCACAGTGATCCATGACCACTTTCATCACAATGCTCCATGAACTCTGTTATCTCAATGCTCCATGGCCTTTGTATTCACAATGCTCCATTGTCCCGATAATCGCGTTGCTCCATGAACACTTTCATCACAATGCTCCTTGACCACTGTCACCATAATGCCCCATGAGGTCTCTCATCACTGTGCTCCAAGGCCACTCTCATCAAAATGCTCCATGATCTGTGTCAGCACAATATTGCATGACACTTGTCATCACAATGCTCCATGATCCCTGTAATCACAATGATCCCTGCCAATGTTATCAAATTGCTCCATGTCTCCTGTAATCACAATACTCCATGCCCTTGTCATCACAATGCTCCAGGTCTGTTGTCATCACCATGCTTCATGCCCGTGTCATCACAATGCTCCATGAATCTTGTCTTCACAATGCTCCATGGCCTTTGTCATCACAATGCTCCGTGACCCCTGTCAACACAATGCCTAATGAGCCCTGTCATCAAAATGCTAAATGGCACTTGTCATCACAATGCTCTATGATGCCTGTCATCACTATTCTCCATGTCACTTGTTGTCACAATGCTCCATGGCCCCTGTAACCACAGTACTCCATGACCCCTTTCATCACAATGCCCAATGCCACCTCTCATCACAATTCTCCATGGCATTTGTCATCACGATGCTCCATGACACCTGTCATCACAATGCTCCATGACACTTGTCATCACAATCCTTGATGGCCCTTGTCATCACAGTGTTCCTTGGTGCTTTTCATCACAATGCTCCATGACAAGTTTCATCAAAATACTCCAAGATTTGTTTCATCAGAATGCTCCATGGCCCTTGTCATTACAAATCCACATGATCCCTTTCATCACAATTCTCCATGGCAACTTACATAAAAATCCTCCATGCCCCTGTCATCACAATGCCCAATAATACCTGTTTTTACAATGATCCAAGACCCTTGTCATCACAAGGCTCCATGTCCCTTGTATTCACAATGCTCCATGGGCCTTGTCCTCACAATGCTCCATGAAATATTTCCTCACAATGCTCCAGTACGCCTTTCATCCAAATTCCCCATGGCCACTGTCATCACAGTTCTCCATGACCCCTGTCATCGTAATGGTCCATGACCCGTTTCATCTCAATTCTCCATGACACCTGTCATCACAATGCTCCATGGCCTTTGTCATCACAATGCTCCATGGCCCCTGTAATCACAGTGCTCCATGACCCGTTTCATCTCAATTCTACATGACCTAACTCATCACAATGCCCCATGACCCCTGTAATCACAATGCTCGATGACCCTTGTCATCACAGTGCTCCAAGCCTTTGTCATCACACTGCTCCATGGCCCTTGTAATCACAATGCTCCATGCCCTTGTCATCACAAGGCTCCAGAACTCTTGTCATTATAATGCTCCTTGTCCGTTTCATCACCATGCTCCATGAAACTTGTCATCACAATGCTCCACGGCCCCTCTCATTACTGTGCTCCATAATAACTTTAATCACATTTCTAGATGACCACTGCCATCACAATGCCCCATGACATTGTCATCACAATTCACCATGACCATTGTCATCACAATGCTCCATGAACAATGTCATCACAGGGTCCCAGGACACTTGTCATCACAATGATCCATTACCACTTTCATCTCAATGCTCCATGACCACTGTCATCTAAATGCTCCATGGCCTTTGTATTCACAATGCTCCATGGCCCCTGTAATCACAGTGCTCCATAACACCTTTCATCATAATGCTCCATAACCACTGCCATCTCAATGACCCATGATGCCTGTCATCACAATTCTCCAAGGCCCCTCTCATCACAATGCTCGATGACACTTGTCATCACATTGCTCAATAATACCTGTCATCACAGTGTTCCCTGCCCATGTCATCACAATGCTCCATGTCCCCTATAATCACAATGCTCCATTCCTTTTTCCTCACAATGCTCCAGAATTCTTGTCATCACAATGTTCCATGACCGTGGCATCACAATGCTCCATGGCCCTTGTCATCACAATGCTCTAGAATTCTTGTCATCACAGTGTTTCATGACCGTGTCATCACAATGCTACATGACCCTGGTCATCACAGTTCTCCATGACCTTTGTCATCACAATGCTCTATGTCGCTTTTCATCAAAATTCTCAATGACCACTTTAATCACTATGCTCGCTGACCATTTTCATCACATTTCTCTATTGTCATTACAATTCCCCGTGGCCCCTTTCTTCACAATGCTCCATGATGCCTGTCATCACAATGCTCCATGGCTTTTGTTATCACAATGCTCCAGGACCTGTTTCATCACAATACTCCATCCCCCTTGTCATCACAGTACACAATGAAACCTTTCATTACAATGGTCCATGACACTTGTCATCACAGTGCTCCATGGCCTTTATTGTCACAATGCTCCCAGGCACTTTTCATCACGATGTTCCATGAAAACTTTCATCACATTGCTCCATGACCATTTTAATCACAATAGTCCATACCCTTGTCAACACAATGCTGCAGAATCCCTGTCATCACAATTCTCCATGACTGCTGTCATCACAATAATCCAGGACAATTTTCATAACAATGCTTCCTGCCCCCAGTCCTCACAGTGCTCCATGATACCTTTCATCACAATTCCTAGATGATCAATGTCATCACAATGCCCCATGACACCTGTCATCACAATTTGCTATGACCCTTGTCATCAGAATACTCGATGAACTGTGTCATCACAGTGTTCCAGGACACATGTCATCACAAAGATCCATGATTACTTTCATCACAATGCTCCAATACACCTTTCATCACAATGCTCCATGGCCCCTGTTATCATATTGCTCCATGATATCTTTCATCACAATGCTCCATGACCCTGTCATCACAATGCTACATGACCCCTGTCATCACATTGTTCCATGGCCTATGTATTCACAATGCTCCATGGACCCTGTAATCACACTGCTCCATGTTCCCTTTCAACACAATGCTCCATGACCCCTGTCATCACAACGTTCCATGAAAGTTGTCATCAAAATGCTCCATGACCCCGGTCACCACAAGGTTCGCTGCCCTTGTCATTACAATGCTCCATGACCCTTGTTATCACAATGATACATGACCTTTTCATCACAATGTTCCATGGCCTCTGTCATCACCATGCTCCATGGTCGTTCTCATCACAATGCTCTATGACCCCTGTCATCACAATGCTTGATGACCATTGTCATCACAATGCTCCAAGGCCCCTGTCATCACAATGCCTCATGGTCTTTGTAATCACAATACTCAATGACCCGTCATCACAATGCTCCATGCCATTGTCATCACAATGCTCCATGGCCCCTGTAATCACAATGCTCAATACACTTCTCATCACAATGCTCCAGAACACTTGTCATCATAATGCTCCATTCCCGTGTCATCCCATTGCTCAATGACACTTGTCATCAAAATGTTCCTTGCCCTGTGTCATCACAGTGCTCCATGATACCTTTAATCAAAATTCTACATGACCACTGTCATCACAATGCAAGATGACCAAGTTCATCACAATGCCCCATGACATTCTCATCACAATTCACCATGACCATTGTCATCACAATGCTCCATGAACCATGTCATCACAGGGTCTCTGGACACTTGTCATCACAATGATCCATTACCACTTTCATCACAATGCTCCATGACCACTGTCTTCTCACTGCTCCATGGCCTTTGTATTCACAATGCTCCATGGCCCCTGTAATCACAGTGCTCCATAACACCTTTCATCATAATGCTCCATGACCACTGCCATCTCAATGCCCCATGACGCCTGTCATCACAATTCGCTATGACCCTTGTCCTCACAATACTCGATGAACCGTGTCATCACAGTGTTCCAGGACACATGTCATCACAATGATCCATGACTACTCTCATCACAATGATCCAATACACCTGTCATCACAATGCTCCATGCCCTTGTCATCAAAATGCTCCAGAACTCTTGTCATCATAATGCTCCATGCCAATGTCATCAAAATGCCCCATGACACTTGTCATCACAATGCTCCATGGCCTTTGTCTTCACAATGTTCCATTGCCCCTGTCATCACAATGCTCCATGCCCTTGTCATCAAAATGCTCCAGAACTCTTGTCATCATAATGTTCCATGCCAATGTCATCAAAATGCCCCATGACACTTGTCATCACAATGATCCATGCCCTTGTAATCACAATGCTCCAGAACCCTTGTCATCATAATGATGAATGCCCGTGTCATCACAAAGCTCCATGATACTTGTCATCACAATGCTCCATGGCCTTTGTCATCACAATGTTTCATGGCCCCTGTCATCACAGTGCTCCATGATACCTTTCATCACAATTCTAGATGACCACTGTCATCACAATGCCCCAAGACACATGTCATCACAATTCGCCATGGCCCTTGTCATCACAATGCTCCATGACCCGTGTCATCACAATGGTCCAGGACACTTTTCATCACAATGATCCATGATCACTTTCATCACAATGCTCCATGAACCCTGTCATCTCAATGCTCCATAGCCTTTGTATTCACAATGCTCAATGGCCCCTGTAATCACAGTGCTCCATGAACCATTTCATCACAATACTCCAAGACCGCTGTCATCACAATGCCCCATGACGCCTGCCCTCATAAATCTCCAAGTCCTCTCTTGCCTAAAAGCTCCATGATCCCTGTCAGCACAATGTTCCATGACACTTTTCATCACAATGCTCCATGACCCCTGTCATCACAAAGTCCTCTACCCATATCATCACAATGCTCCTTGTCACCTTTAATCACAATGCTCCATGCCCTTTCATCACAATGCTCCAGAATTCTTGTCATCGCAATGTTCCTTGACCGTGTCATCACAATGCTCCATGACCCTTGTCATCACAAAGCTCGATGACCCTTGTCATCACAATGATCCATGACTCCTTTCCTCACAGTGCTCCAGTACCCTTTTCATCACAATGCTCCATGCCATTGTCAGCACAATGCTCCTTGGACCCTGTCATCAAAATGCTCCATCCCCTTTTCATCACAATGCTCCAGATATCCTATCATCACAATGCTCCTGGCCCGAGTCAACACAATGCTCCATGACCCCTGTCATCAAAATGCTTTATGAACCTTGTTATCAGAATATTCCATGACCCCTGTCATCAAAATGATCCATGACCGTTGTCATCACAATGCTGCATGATACCTTTCATCCCAACTCTCTGTGACCGCTGTCATCACAATGCTCCAGGACAATTTTCATCACAATGCTCCATGCCCCCTGTCATCACAGTGCCCCATAACCCCTGTAATCACAATGGTCCATGACCCTGTCATCACAACACTACATGACCCCTGTCATCACATTGTTCCATGGCCTATGTATTCACAATGCTCCATGGACCCTGTAATCACACTGCTCCATGTTCCCTTTCAACACAATGCTCCATGACCCCTGTCATCACAACGTCCCATGAAAGTTGTCATCAAAATGCTCCATGACCCCGGTCACCACAAGGTTCCCTGCCCTTGTCATCACAATGCTCCATGACCCTTGTAATCACAATGGTACATGGCCTTGTCATCACAATGTTCCATGGCCTCTGTCATCACCATGCTCCATGGTCTTTCTCATCACAATGCTCTATGACCCCTGTCATCACAATGCTTGATGACCATTGTCATCACAATGCTCCAAGGCCCCTGTCATCACAATGCCTCATGGTCTTTGTAATCACAATGCTCAATGACCCCTGTCATCACAATGCTCCATGGCCCCTGTAATCACAATGCTCAATACCCTTGTCATCACAATGCTCCAGAACACTTGTCATCATAATGCTGCATTCCCGTGGCATCCCATTGCTCAATGACACTTGTCATCAAAATGTTCCTTGCCCTTTGTCATCACAGTGCTCCATGATACCTTTAATCAAAATTCTACATGACCACTGTCATCACAATGCAAGATGACCAAGGTCATCACAATGCCCCATGACACGTGTCATCACAATTCACCTTGGCCCTTTTCATCTCAATGCTGTATGAACCGTGTCATCACTAGGTGCCAGGACACTTGTCATCACAGTGATCCATGACCACTTTCATCACAATGCTCCATGAACTCTGTTATCTCAATGCTCCATGGCCTTTGTATTCACAATGCTCCATTGTCCCGATAATCGCGTTGCTCCATGAACACTTTCATCACAATGCTCCTTGACCACTGTCACCATAATGCCCCATGAGGTCTCTCATCACTGTGCTCCAAGGCCACTCTCATCAAAATGCTCCATGATCTGTGTCAGCACAATATTGCATGACACTTGTCATCACAATGCTCCATGATCCCTGTAATCACAATGATCCCTGCCAATGTTATCAAATTGCTCCATGTCTCCTGTAATCACAATACTCCATGCCCTTGTCATCACAATGCTCCAGGTCTGTTGTCATCACCATGCTTCATGCCCGTGTCATCACAATGCTCCATGAATCTTGTCTTCACAATGCTCCATGGCCTTTGTCATCACAATGCTCCGTGACCCCTGTCAACACAATGCCTAATGAGCCCTGTCATCAAAATGCTAAATGGCACTTGTCATCACAATGCTCTATGATGCCTGTCATCACTATTCTCCATGTCACTTGTTGTCACAATGCTCCATGGCCCCTGTAACCACAGTACTCCATGACCCCTTTCATCACAATGCCCAATGCCACCTCTCATCACAATTCTCCATGGCATTTGTCATCACGATGCTCCATGACACCTGTCATCACAATGCTCCATGACACTTGTCATCACAATCCTTGATGGCCCTTGTCATCACAGTGTTCCTTGGTGCTTTTCATCACAATGCTTCATGACAAGTTTCATCAAAATACTCCAAGATTTGTTTCATCAGAATGCTCCATGGCCCTTGTCATTACAAATCCACATGATCCCTTTCATCACAATTCTCCATGGCAACTTACATAAAAATCCTCCATGCCCCTGTCATCACAATGCCCAATAATACCTGTTTTTACAATGATCCAAGACCCTTGTCATCACAAGGCTCCATGTCCCTTGTATTCACAATGCTCCATGGGCCTTGTCATCACAATGCTCCATGAAATATTTCCTCACAATGCTCCAGTACGCCTTTCATCCAAATTCCCCATGGCCACTGTCATCACAGTTCTCCATGACCCCTGTCATCGTAATGGTCCATGACCCGTTTCATCTCAATTCTCCATGACACCTGTCATCACAATGCTCCATGGCCTTTGTCATCGCAATGCTCCATGGCCCCTGTAATCACAGTGCTCCATGACCCGTTTCATCTCAATTCTACATGACCTAACTCATCACAATGCCCCATGACCCCTGTAATCACAATGCTCGATGACCCTTGTCATCACAGTGCTCCAAGCCTTTGTCATCACACTGCTCCATGGCCCTTGTAATCACAATGCTCCATGCCCTTGTCATCACAAGGCTCCAGAACTCTTGTCATTATAATGCTCCTTGTCCGTTTCATCACCATGCTCCATGAAACTTGTCATCACAATGCTCCACGGCCCCTCTCATTACTGTGCTCCATAATAACTTTAATCACATTTCTAGATGACCACTGCCATCACAATGCCCCATGACATTGTCATCACAATTCACCATGACCATTGTCATCACAATGCTCCATGAACAATGTCATCACAGGGTCCCAGGACACTTGTCATCACAATGATCCATTACCACTTTCATCTCAATGCTCCATGACCACTGTCATCTAAATGCTCCATGGCCTTTGTATTCACAATGCTCCATGGCCCCTGTAATCACAGTGCTCCATAACACCTTTCATCATAATGCTCCATAACCACTGCCATCTCAATGACCCATGATGCCTGTCATCACAATTCTCCAAGGCCCCTCTCATCACAATGCTCGATGACACTTGTCATCACATTGCTCAATAATACCTGTCATCACAGTGTTCCCTGCCCATGTCATCACAATGCTCCATGTCCCCTATAATCACAATGCTCCATTCCTTTTTCCTCACAATGCTCCAGAATTCTTGTCATCACAATGTTCCATGACCGTGGCATCACAATGCTCCATGGCCCTTGTCATCACAATGCTCTAGAATTCTTGTCATCACAGTGTTTCATGACCGTGTCATCACAATGCTACATGACCCTGGTCATCACAGTTCTCCATGACCTTTGTCATCACAATGCTCTATGTCGCTTTTCATCAAAATTCTCAATGACCACTTTAATCACTATGCTCGCTGACCATTTTCATCACATTTCTCTATTGTCATTACAATTCCCCATGGCCCCTTTCTTCACAATGCTCCATGATGCCTGTCATCACAATGCTCCATGGCTTTTGTTATCACAATGCTCCAGGACCTGTTTCATCACAATACTCCATCCCCCTTGTCATCACAGTACACAATGAAACCTTTCATTACAATGGTCCATGACACTTGTCATCACAGTGCTCCATGGCCTTTATTGTCACAATGCTCCCAGGCACTTTTCATCACGATGTTCCATGAAAACTTTCATCACATTGCTCCATGACCATTTTAATCACAATAGTCCATACCCTTGTCAACACAATGCTGCAGAATCCCTGTCATCACAATTCTCCATGACTGCTGTCATCACAATAATCCAGGACAATTTTCATAACAATGCTTCCTGCCCCCAGTCCTCACAGTGCTCCATGATACCTTTCATCACAATTCCTAGATGATCAATGTCATCACAATGCCCCATGACACCTGTCATCACAATTTGCTATGACCCTTGTCATCAGAATACTCGATGAACTGTGTCATCACAGTGTTCCAGGACACATGTCATCACAAAGATCCATGATTACTTTCATCACAATGCTCCAATACACCTTTCATCACAATGCTCCATGGCCCCTGTTATCATATTGCTCCATGATATCTTTCATCACAATGCTCCATGACCCTGTCATCACAATGCTACATGACCCCTGTCATCACATTGTTCCATGGCCTATGTATTCACAATGCTCCATGGACCCTGTAATCACACTGCTCCATGTTCCCTTTCAACACAATGCTCCATGACCCCTGTCATCACAACGTTCCATGAAAGTTGTCATCAAAATGCTCCATGACCCCGGTCACCACAAGGTTCGCTGCCCTTGTCATTACAATGCTCCATGACCCTTGTTATCACAATGATACATGACCTTTTCATCACAATGTTCCATGGCCTCTGTCATCACCATGCTCCATGGTCGTTCTCATCACAATGCTCTATGACCCCTGTCATCACAATGCTTGATGACCATTGTCATCACAATGCTCCAAGGCCCCTGTCATCACAATGCCTCATGGTCTTTGTAATCACAATACTCAATGACCCGTCATCACAATGCTCCATGCCATTGTCATCACAATGCTCCATGGCCCCTGTAATCACAATGCTCAATACACTTCTCATCACAATGCTCCAGAACACTTGTCATCATAATGCTCCATTCCCGTGTCATCCCATTGCTCAATGACACTTGTCATCAAAATGTTCCTTGCCCTGTGTCATCACAGTGCTCCATGATACCTTTAATCAAAATTC
Source organism: Balaenoptera physalus (assembly GCF_965194825.1). Lineage (NCBI taxonomy): Eukaryota > Metazoa > Chordata > Mammalia > Artiodactyla > Balaenopteridae > Balaenoptera > Balaenoptera physalus. The sequence continues at coordinate 91,798 of NW_028124987.1, read as the reverse complement.
TACATGACCACTGTCATCACAATGCAAGATGACCAAGTTCATCACAATGCCCCATGACATTCTCATCACAATTCACCATGACCATTGTCATCACAATGCTCCATGAACCATGTCATCACAGGGTCTCTGGACACTTGTCATCACAATGATCCATTACCACTTTCATCACAATGCTCCATGACCACTGTCTTCTCACTGCTCCATGGCCTTTGTATTCACAATGCTCCATGGCCCCTGTAATCACAGTGCTCCATAACACCTTTCATCATAATGCTCCATGACCACTGCCATCTCAATGCCCCATGACGCCTGTCATCACAATTCGCTATGACCCTTGTCCTCACAATACTCGATGAACCGTGTCATCACAGTGTTCCAGGACACATGTCATCACAATGATCCATGACTACTCTCATCACAATGATCCAATACACCTGTCATCACAATGCTCCATGCCCTTGTCATCAAAATGCTCCAGAACTCTTGTCATCATAATGCTCCATGCCAATGTCATCAAAATGCCCCATGACACTTGTCATCACAATGCTCCATGGCCTTTGTCTTCACAATGTTCCATTGCCCCTGTCATCACAATGCTCCATGCCCTTGTCATCAAAATGCTCCAGAACTCTTGTCATCATAATGTTCCATGCCAATGTCATCAAAATGCCCCATGACACTTGTCATCACAATGATCCATGCCCTTGTAATCACAATGCTCCAGAACCCTTGTCATCATAATGATGAATGCCCGTGTCATCACAAAGCTCCATGATACTTGTCATCACAATGCTCCATGGCCTTTGTCATCACAATGTTTCATGGCCCCTGTCATCACAGTGCTCCATGATACCTTTCATCACAATTCTAGATGACCACTGTCATCACAATGCCCCAAGACACATGTCATCACAATTCGCCATGGCCCTTGTCATCACAATGCTCCATGACCCGTGTCATCACAATGGTCCAGGACACTTTTCATCACAATGATCCATGATCACTTTCATCACAATGCTCCATGAACCCTGTCATCTCAATGCTCCATAGCCTTTGTATTCACAATGCTCAATGGCCCCTGTAATCACAGTGCTCCATGAACCATTTCATCACAATACTCCAAGACCGCTGTCATCACAATGCCCCATGACGCCTGCCCTCATAAATCTCCAAGTCCTCTCTTGCCTAAAAGCTCCATGATCCCTGTCAGCACAATGTTCCATGACACTTTTCATCACAATGCTCCATGACCCCTGTCATCACAAAGTTCTCTACCCATATCATCACAATGCTCCTTGTCACCTTTAATCACAATGCTCCATGCCCTTTCATCACAATGCTCCAGAATTCTTGTCATCGCAATGTTCCTTGACCGTGTCATCACAATGCTCCATGACCCTTGTCATCACAAAGCTCGATGACCCTTGTCATCACAATGATCCATGACTCCTTTCCTCACAGTGCTCCAGTACCCTTTTCATCACAATGCTCCATGCCATTGTCAGCACAATGCTCCTTGGACCCTGTCATCAAAATGCTCCATCCCCTTTTCATCACAATGCTCCAGATATCCTATCATCACAATGCTCCTGGCCCGAGTCAACACAATGCTCCATGACCCCTGTCATCAAAATGCTTTATGAACCTTGTTATCAGAATATTCCATGACCCCTGTCATCAAAATGATCCATGACCGTTGTCATCACAATGCTGCATGATACCTTTCATCCCAACTCTCTGTGACCGCTGTCATCACAATGCTCCAGGACAATTTTCATCACAATGCTCCATGCCCCCTGTCATCACAGTGCCCCATAACCCCTGTAATCACAATGGTCCATGACCCTGTCATCACAACACTACATGACCCCTGTCATCACATTGTTCCATGGCCTATGTATTCACAATGCTCCATGGACCCTGTAATCACACTGCTCCATGTTCCCTTTCAACACAATGCTCCATGACCCCTGTCATCACAACGTCCCATGAAAGTTGTCATCAAAATGCTCCATGACCCCGGTCACCACAAGGTTCCCTGCCCTTGTCATCACAATGCTCCATGACCCTTGTAATCACAATGGTACATGGCCTTGTCATCACAATGTTCCATGGCCTCTGTCATCACCATGCTCCATGGTCTTTCTCATCACAATGCTCTATGACCCCTGTCATCACAATGCTTGATGACCATTGTCATCACAATGCTCCAAGGCCCCTGTCATCACAATGCCTCATGGTCTTTGTAATCACAATGCTCAATGACCCCTGTCATCACAATGCTCCATGGCCCCTGTAATCACAATGCTCAATACCCTTGTCATCACAATGCTCCAGAACACTTGTCATCATAATGCTGCATTCCCGTGGCATCCCATTGCTCAATGACACTTGTCATCAAAATGTTCCTTGCCCTTTGTCATCACAGTGCTCCATGATACCTTTAATCAAAATTCTACATGACCACTGTCATCACAATGCAAGATGACCAAGGTCATCACAATGCCCCATGACACGTGTCATCACAATTCACCTTGGCCCTTTTCATCTCAATGCTGTATGAACCGTGTCATCACTAGGTGCCAGGACACTTGTCATCACAGTGATCCATGACCACTTTCATCACAATGCTCCATGAACTCTGTTATCTCAATGCTCCATGGCCTTTGTATTCACAATGCTCCATTGTCCCGATAATCGCGTTGCTCCATGAACACTTTCATCACAATGCTCCTTGACCACTGTCACCATAATGCCCCATGAGGTCTCTCATCACTGTGCTCCAAGGCCACTCTCATCAAAATGCTCCATGATCTGTGTCAGCACAATATTGCATGACACTTGTCATCACAATGCTCCATGATCCCTGTAATCACAATGATCCCTGCCAATGTTATCAAATTGCTCCATGTCTCCTGTAATCACAATACTCCATGCCCTTGTCATCACAATGCTCCAGGTCTGTTGTAATCACCATGCTTCATGCCCGTGTCATCACAATGCTCCATGAATCTTGTCTTCACAATGCTCCATGGCCTTTGTCATCACAATGCTCCGTGACCCCTGTCAACACAATGCCTAATGAGCCCTGTCATCAAAATGCTAAATGGCACTTGTCATCACAATGCTCTATGATGCCTGTCATCACTATTCTCCATGTCACTTGTTGTCACAATGCTCCATGGCCCCTGTAACCACAGTACTCCATGACCCCTTTCATCACAATGCCCAATGCCACCTCTCATCACAATTCTCCATGGCATTTGTCATCACGATGCTCCATGACACCTGTCATCACAATGCTCCATGACACTTGTCATCACAATCCTTGATGGCCCTTGTCATCACAGTGTTCCTTGGTGCTTTTCATCACAATGCTTCATGACAAGTTTCATCAAAATACTCCAAGATTTGTTTCATCAGAATGCTCCATGGCCCTTGTCATTACAAATCCACATGATCCCTTTCATCACAATTCTCCATGGCAACTTACATAAAAATCCTCCATGCCCCTGTCATCACAATGCCCAATAATACCTGTTTTTACAATGATCCAAGACCCTTGTCATCACAAGGCTCCATGTCCCTTGTATTCACAATGCTCCATGGGCCTTGTCATCACAATGCTCCATGAAATATTTCCTCACAATGCTCCAGTACGCCTTTCATCCAAATTCCCCATGGCCACTGTCATCACAGTTCTCCATGACCCCTGTCATCGTAATGGTCCATGACCCGTTTCATCTCAATTCTCCATGACACCTGTCATCACAATGCTCCATGGCCTTTGTCATCGCAATGCTCCATGGCCCCTGTAATCACAGTGCTCCATGACCCGTTTCATCTCAATTCTACATGACCTAACTCATCACAATGCCCCATGACCCCTGTAATCACAATGCTCGATGACCCTTGTCATCACAGTGCTCCAAGCCTTTGTCATCACACTGCTCCATGGCCCTTGTAATCACAATGCTCCATGCCCTTGTCATCACAAGGCTCCAGAACTCTTGTCATTATAATGCTCCTTGTCCGTTTCATCACCATGCTCCATGAAACTTGTCATCACAATGCTCCACGGCCCCTCTCATTACTGTGCTCCATAATAACTTTAATCACATTTCTAGATGACCACTGCCATCACAATGCCCCATGACATTGTCATCACAATTCACCATGACCATTGTCATCACAATGCTCCATGAACAATGTCATCACAGGGTCCCAGGACACTTGTCATCACAATGATCCATTACCACTTTCATCTCAATGCTCCATGACCACTGTCATCTAAATGCTCCATGGCCTTTGTATTCACAATGCTCCATGGCCCCTGTAATCACAGTGCTCCATAACACCTTTCATCATAATGCTCCATAACCACTGCCATCTCAATGACCCATGATGCCTGTCATCACAATTCTCCAAGGCCCCTCTCATCACAATGCTCGATGACACTTGTCATCACATTGCTCAATAATACCTGTCATCACAGTGTTCCCTGCCCATGTCATCACAATGCTCCATGTCCCCTATAATCACAATGCTCCATTCCTTTTTCCTCACAATGCTCCAGAATTCTTGTCATCACAATGTTCCATGACCGTGGCATCACAATGCTCCATGGCCCTTGTCATCACAATGCTCTAGAATTCTTGTCATCACAGTGTTTCATGACCGTGTCATCACAATGCTACATGACCCTGGTCATCACAGTTCTCCATGACCTTTGTCATCACAATGCTCTATGTCGCTTTTCATCAAAATTCTCAATGACCACTTTAATCACTATGCTCGCTGACCATTTTCATCACATTTCTCTATTGTCATTACAATTCCCCATGGCCCCTTTCTTCACAATGCTCCATGATGCCTGTCATCACAATGCTCCATGGCTTTTGTTATCACAATGCTCCAGGACCTGTTTCATCACAATACTCCATCCCCCTTGTCATCACAGTACACAATGAAACCTTTCATTACAATGGTCCATGACACTTGTCATCACAGTGCTCCATGGCCTTTATTGTCACAATGCTCCCAGGCACTTTTCATCACGATGTTCCATGAAAACTTTCATCACATTGCTCCATGACCATTTTAATCACAATAGTCCATACCCTTGTCAACACAATGCTGCAGAATCCCTGTCATCACAATTCTCCATGACTGCTGTCATCACAATAATCCAGGACAATTTTCATAACAATGCTTCCTGCCCCCAGTCCTCACAGTGCTCCATGATACCTTTCATCACAATTCCTAGATGATCAATGTCATCACAATGCCCCATGACACCTGTCATCACAATTTGCTATGACCCTTGTCATCAGAATACTCGATGAACTGTGTCATCACAGTGTTCCAGGACACATGTCATCACAAAGATCCATGATTACTTTCATCACAATGCTCCAATACACCTTTCATCACAATGCTCCATGGCCCCTGTTATCATATTGCTCCATGATATCTTTCATCACAATGCTCCATGACCCTGTCATCACAATGCTACATGACCCCTGTCATCACATTGTTCCATGGCCTATGTATTCACAATGCTCCATGGACCCTGTAATCACACTGCTCCATGTTCCCTTTCAACACAATGCTCCATGACCCCTGTCATCACAACGTTCCATGAAAGTTGTCATCAAAATGCTCCATGACCCCGGTCACCACAAGGTTCGCTGCCCTTGTCATTACAATGCTCCATGACCCTTGTTATCACAATGATACATGACCTTTTCATCACAATGTTCCATGGCCTCTGTCATCACCATGCTCCATGGTCGTTCTCATCACAATGCTCTATGACCCCTGTCATCACAATGCTTGATGACCATTGTCATCACAATGCTCCAAGGCCCCTGTCATCACAATGCCTCATGGTCTTTGTAATCACAATACTCAATGACCCGTCATCACAATGCTCCATGCCATTGTCATCACAATGCTCCATGGCCCCTGTAATCACAATGCTCAATACACTTCTCATCACAATGCTCCAGAACACTTGTCATCATAATGCTCCATTCCCGTGTCATCCCATTGCTCAATGACACTTGTCATCAAAATGTTCCTTGCCCTGTGTCATCACAGTGCTCCATGATACCTTTAATCAAAATTCTACATGACCACTGTCATCACAATGCAAGATGACCAAGTTCATCACAATGCCCCATGACATTCTCATCACAATTCACCATGACCATTGTCATCACAATGCTCCATGAACCATGTCATCACAGGGTCTCTGGACACTTGTCATCACAATGATCCATTACCACTTTCATCACAATGCTCCATGACCACTGTCTTCTCACTGCTCCATGGCCTTTGTATTCACAATGCTCCATGGCCCCTGTAATCACAGTGCTCCATAACACCTTTCATCATAATGCTCCATGACCACTGCCATCTCAATGCCCCATGACGCCTGTCATCACAATTCGCTATGACCCTTGTCCTCACAATACTCGATGAACCGTGTCATCACAGTGTTCCAGGACACATGTCATCACAATGATCCATGACTACTCTCATCACAATGATCCAATACACCTGTCATCACAATGCTCCATGCCCTTGTCATCAAAATGCTCCAGAACTCTTGTCATCATAATGCTCCATGCCAATGTCATCAAAATGCCCCATGACACTTGTCATCACAATGCTCCATGGCCTTTGTCTTCACAATGTTCCATTGCCCCTGTCATCACAATGCTCCATGCCCTTGTCATCAAAATGCTCCAGAACTCTTGTCATCATAATGTTCCATGCCAATGTCATCAAAATGCCCCATGACACTTGTCATCACAATGATCCATGCCCTTGTAATCACAATGCTCCAGAACCCTTGTCATCATAATGATGAATGCCCGTGTCATCACAAAGCTCCATGATACTTGTCATCACAATGCTCCATGGCCTTTGTCATCACAATGTTTCATGGCCCCTGTCATCACAGTGCTCCATGATACCTTTCATCACAATTCTAGATGACCACTGTCATCACAATGCCCCAAGACACATGTCATCACAATTCGCCATGGCCCTTGTCATCACAATGCTCCATGACCCGTGTCATCACAATGGTCCAGGACACTTTTCATCACAATGATCCATGATCACTTTCATCACAATGCTCCATGAACCCTGTCATCTCAATGCTCCATAGCCTTTGTATTCACAATGCTCAATGGCCCCTGTAATCACAGTGCTCCATGAACCATTTCATCACAATACTCCAAGACCGCTGTCATCACAATGCCCCATGACGCCTGCCCTCATAAATCTCCAAGTCCTCTCTTGCCTAAAAGCTCCATGATCCCTGTCAGCACAATGTTCCATGACACTTTTCATCACAATGCTCCATGACCCCTGTCATCACAAAGTTCTCTACCCATATCATCACAATGCTCCTTGTCACCTTTAATCACAATGCTCCATGCCCTTTCATCACAATGCTCCAGAATTCTTGTCATCGCAATGTTCCTTGACCGTGTCATCACAATGCTCCATGACCCTTGTCATCACAAAGCTCGATGACCCTTGTCATCACAATGATCCATGACTCCTTTCCTCACAGTGCTCCAGTACCCTTTTCATCACAATGCTCCATGCCATTGTCAGCACAATGCTCCTTGGACCCTGTCATCAAAATGCTCCATCCCCTTTTCATCACAATGCTCCAGATATCCTATGATCACAATGCTCCTGGCCCGAGTCAACACAATGCTCCATGACCCCTGTCATCAAAATGCTTTATGAACCTTGTTATCAGAATATTCCATGACCCCTGTCATCAAAATGATCCATGACCGTTGTCATCACAATGCTGCATGATACCTTTCATCCCAACTCTCTGTGACCGCTGTCATCACAATGCTCCAGGACAATTTTCATCACAATGCTCCATGCCCCCTGTCATCACAGTGCCCCATAACCCCTGTAATCACAATGGTCCATGACCCTGTCATCACAACACTACATGACCCCTGTCATCACATTGTTCCATGGCCTATGTATTCACAATGCTCCATGGACCCTGTAATCACACTGCTCCATGTTCCCTTTCAACACAATGCTCCATGACCCCTGTCATCACAACGTCCCATGAAAGTTGTCATCAAAATGCTCCATGACCCCGGTCACCACAAGGTTCCCTGCCCTTGTCATCACAATGCTCCATGACCCTTGTAATCACAATGGTACATGGCCTTGTCATCACAATGTTCCATGGCCTCTGTCATCACCATGCTCCATGGTCTTTCTCATCACAATGCTCTATGACCCCTGTCATCACAATGCTTGATGACCATTGTCATCACAATGCTCCAAGGCCCCTGTCATCACAATGCCTCATGGTCTTTGTAATCACAATGCTCAATGACCCCTGTCATCACAATGCTCCATGGCCCCTGTAATCACAATGCTCAATACCCTTGTCATCACAATGCTCCAGAACACTTGTCATCATAATGCTGCATTCCCGTGGCATCCCATTGCTCAATGACACTTGTCATCAAAATGTTCCTTGCCCTTTGTCATCACAGTGCTCCATGATACCTTTAATCAAAATTCTACATGACCACTGTCATCACAATGCAAGATGACCAAGGTCATCACAATGCCCCATGACACGTGTCATCACAATTCACCTTGGCCCTTTTCATCTCAATGCTGTATGAACCGTGTCATCACTAGGTGCCAGGACACTTGTCATCACAGTGATCCATGACCACTTTCATCACAATGCTCCATGAACTCTGTTATCTCAATGCTCCATGGCCTTTGTATTCACAATGCTCCATTGTCCCGATAATCGCGTTGCTCCATGAACACTTTCATCACAATGCTCCTTGACCACTGTCACCATAATGCCCCATGAGGTCTCTCATCACTGTGCTCCAAGGCCACTCTCATCAAAATGCTCCATGATCTGTGTCAGCACAATATTGCATGACACTTGTCATCACAATGCTCCATGATCCCTGTAATCACAATGATCCCTGCCAATGTTATCAAATTGCTCCATGTCTCCTGTAATCACAATACTCCATGCCCTTGTCATCACAATGCTCCAGGTCTGTTGTCATCACCATGCTTCATGCCCGTGTCATCACAATGCTCCATGAATCTTGTCTTCACAATGCTCCATGGCCTTTGTCATCACAATGCTCCGTGACCCCTGTCAACACAATGCCTAATGAGCCCTGTCATCAAAATGCTAAATGGCACTTGTCATCACAATGCTCTATGATGCCTGTCATCACTATTCTCCATGTCACTTGTTGTCACAATGCTCCATGGCCCCTGTAACCACAGTACTCCATGACCCCTTTCATCACAATGCCCAATGCCACCTCTCATCACAATTCTCCATGGCATTTGTCATCACGATGCTCCATGACACCTGTCATCACAATGCTCCATGACACTTGTCATCACAATCCTTGATGGCCCTTGTCATCACAGTGTTCCTTGGTGCTTTTCATCACAATGCTCCATGACAAGTTTCATCAAAATACTCCAAGATTTGTTTCATCAGAATGCTCCATGGCCCTTGTCATTACAAATCCACATGATCCCTTTCATCACAATTCTCCATGGCAACTTACATAAAAATCCTCCATGCCCCTGTCATCACAATGCCCAATAATACCTGTTTTTACAATGATCCAAGACCCTTGTCATCACAAGGCTCCATGTCCCTTGTATTCACAATGCTCCATGGGCCTTGTCCTCACAATGCTCCATGAAATATTTCCTCACAATGCTCCAGTACGCCTTTCATCCAAATTCCCCATGGCCACTGTCATCACAGTTCTCCATGACCCCTGTCATCGTAATGGTCCATGACCCGTTTCATCTCAATTCTCCATGACACCTGTCATCACAATGCTCCATGGCCTTTGTCATCACAATGCTCCATGGCCCCTGTAATCACAGTGCTCCATGACCCGTTTCATCTCAATTCTACATGACCTAACTCATCACAATGCCCCATGACCCCTGTAATCACAATGCTCGATGACCCTTGTCATCACAGTGCTCCAAGCCTTTGTCATCACACTGCTCCATGGCCCTTGTAATCACAATGCTCCATGCCCTTGTCATCACAAGGCTCCAGAACTCTTGTCATTATAATGCTCCTTGTCCGTTTCATCACCATGCTCCATGAAACTTGTCATCACAATGCTCCACGGCCCCTCTCATTACTGTGCTCCATAATAACTTTAATCACATTTCTAGATGACCACTGCCATCACAATGCCCCATGACATTGTCATCACAATTCACCATGACCATTGTCATCACAATGCTCCATGAACAATGTCATCACAGGGTCCCAGGACACTTGTCATCACAATGATCCATTACCACTTTCATCTCAATGCTCCATGACCACTGTCATCTAAATACTCCATGGCCTTTGTATTCACAATGCTCCATGGCCCCTGTAATCACAGTGCTCCATAACACCTTTCATCATAATGCTCCATAACCACTGCCATCTCAATGACCCATGATGCCTGTCATCACAATTCTCCAAGGCCCCTCTCATCACAATGCTCGATGACACTTGTCATCACATTGCTCAATAATACCTGTCATCACAGTGTTCCCTGCCCATGTCATCACAATGCTCCATGTCCCCTATAATCACAATGCTCCATTCCTTTTTCCTCACAATGCTCCAGAATTCTTGTCATCACAATGTTCCATGACCGTGGCATCACAATGCTCCATGGCCCTTGTCATCACAATGCTCTAGAATTCTTGTCATCACAGTGTTTCATGACCGTGTCATCACAATGCTACATGACCCTGGTCATCACAGTTCTCCATGACCTTTGTCATCACAATGCTCTATGTCGCTTTTCATCAAAATTCTCAATGACCACTTTAATCACTATGCTCGCTGACCATTTTCATCACATTTCTCTATTGTCATTACAATTCCCCGTGGCCCCTTTCTTCACAATGCTCCATGATGCCTGTCATCACAATGCTCCATGGCTTTTGTTATCACAATGCTCCAGGACCTGTTTCATCACAATACTCCATCCCCCTTGTCATCACAGTACACAATGAAACCTTTCATTACAATGGTCCATGACACTTGTCATCACAGTGCTCCATGGCCTTTATTGTCACAATGCTCCCAGGCACTTTTCATCACGATGTTCCATGAAAACTTTCATCACATTGCTCCATGACCATTTTAATCACAATAGTCCATACCCTTGTCAACACAATGCTGCAGAATCCCTGTCATCACAATTCTCCATGACTGCTGTCATCACAATAATCCAGGACAATTTTCATAACAATGCTTCCTGCCCCCAGTCCTCACAGTGCTCCATGATACCTTTCATCACAATTCCTAGATGATCAATGTCATCACAATGCCCCATGACACCTGTCATCACAATTTGCTATGACCCTTGTCATCAGAATACTCGATGAACTGTGTCATCACAGTGTTCCAGGACACATGTCATCACAAAGATCCATGATTACTTTCATCACAATGCTCCAATACACCTTTCATCACAATGCTCCATGGCCCCTGTTATCATATTGCTCCATGATATCTTTCATCACAATGCTCCATGACCCTGTCATCACAATGCTACATGACCCCTGTCATCACATTGTTCCATGGCCTATGTATTCACAATGCTCCATGGACCCTGTAATCACACTGCTCCATGTTCCCTTTCAACACAATGCTCCATGACCCCTGTCATCACAACGTTCCATGAAAGTTGTCATCAAAATGCTCCATGACCCCGGTCACCACAAGGTTCGCTGCCCTTGTCATTACAATGCTCCATGACCCTTGTTATCACAATGATACATGACCTTTTCATCACAATGTTCCATGGCCTCTGTCATCACCATGCTCCATGGTCGTTCTCATCACAATGCTCTATGACCCCTGTCATCACAATGCTTGATGACCATTGTCATCACAATGCTCCAAGGCCCCTGTCATCACAATGCCTCATGGTCTTTGTAATCACAATACTCAATGACCCGTCATCACAATGCTCCATGCCATTGTCATCACAATGCTCCATGGCCCCTGTAATCACAATGCTCAATACACTTCTCATCACAATGCTCCAGAACACTTGTCATCATAATGCTCCATTCCCGTGTCATCCCATTGCTCAATGACACTTGTCATCAAAATGTTCCTTGCCCTGTGTCATCACAGTGCTCCATGATACCTTTAATCAAAATTCTACATGACCACTGTCATCACAATGCAAGATGACCAAGTTCATCACAATGCCCCATGACATTCTCATCACAATTCACCATGACCATTGTCATCACAATGCTCCATGAACCATGTCATCACAGGGTCTCTGGACACTTGTCATCACAATGATCCATTACCACTTTCATCACAATGCTCCATGACCACTGTCTTCTCACTGCTCCATGGCCTTTGTATTCACAATGCTCCATGGCCCCTGTAATCACAGTGCTCCATAACACCTTTCATCATAATGCTCCATGACCACTGCCATCTCAATGCCCCATGACGCCTGTCATCACAATTCGCTATGACCCTTGTCCTCACAATACTCGATGAACCGTGTCATCACAGTGTTCCAGGACACATGTCATCACAATGATCCATGACTACTCTCATCACAATGATCCAATACACCTGTCATCACAATGCTCCATGCCCTTGTCATCAAAATGCTCCAGAACTCTTGTCATCATAATGCTCCATGCCAATGTCATCAAAATGCCCCATGACACTTGTCATCACAATGCTCCATGGCCTTTGTCTTCACAATGTTCCATTGCCCCTGTCATCACAATGCTCCATGCCCTTGTCATCAAAATGCTCCAGAACTCTTGTCATCATAATGTTCCATGCCAATGTCATCAAAATGCCCCATGACACTTGTCATCACAATGATCCATGCCCTTGTAATCACAATGCTCCAGAACCCTTGTCATCATAATGATGAATGCCCGTGTCATCACAAAGCTCCATGATACTTGTCATCACAATGCTCCATGGCCTTTGTCATCACAATGTTTCATGGCCCCTGTCATCACAGTGCTCCATGATACCTTTCATCACAATTCTAGATGACCACTGTCATCACAATGCCCCAAGACACATGTCATCACAATTCGCCATGGCCCTTGTCATCACAATGCTCCATGACCCGTGTCATCACAATGGTCCAGGACACTTTTCATCACAATGATCCATGATCACTTTCATCACAATGCTCCATGAACCCTGTCATCTCAATGCTCCATAGCCTTTGTATTCACAATGCTCAATGGCCCCTGTAATCACAGTGCTCCATGAACCATTTCATCACAATACTCCAAGACCGCTGTCATCACAATGCCCCATGACGCCTGCCCTCATAAATCTCCAAGTCCTCTCTTGCCTAAAAGCTCCATGATCCCTGTCAGCACAATGTTCCATGACACTTTTCATCACAATGCTCCATGACCCCTGTCATCACAAAGTTCTCTACCCATATCATCACAATGCTCCTTGTCACCTTTAATCACAATGCTCCATGCCCTTTCATCACAATGCTCCAGAATTCTTGTCATCGCAATGTTCCTTGACCGTGTCATCACAATGCTCCATGACCCTTGTCATCACAAAGCTCGATGACCCTTGTCATCACAATGATCCATGACTCCTTTCCTCACAGTGCTCCAGTACCCTTTTCATCACAATGCTCCATGCCATTGTCAGCACAATGCTCCTTGGACCCTGTCATCAAAATGCTCCATCCCCTTTTCATCACATTGCTCCAGATATCCTATCATCACAATGCTCCTGGCCCGAGTCAACACAATGCTCCATGACCCCTGTCATCAAAATGCTTTATGAACCTTGTTATCAGAATATTCCATGACCCCTGTCATCAAAATGATCCATGACCGTTGTCATCACAATGCTGCATGATACCTTTCATCCCAACTCTCTGTGACCGCTGTCATCACAATGCTCCAGGACAATTTTCATCACAATGCTCCATGCCCCCTGTCATCACAGTGCCCCATAACCCCTGTAATCACAATGGTCCATGACCCTGTCATCACAACACTACATGACCCCTGTCATCACATTGTTCCATGGCCTATGTATTCACAATGCTCCATGGACCCTGTAATCACACTGCTCCATGTTCCCTTTCAACACAATGCTCCATGACCCCTGTCATCACAACGTCCCATGAAAGTTGTCATCAAAATGCTCCATGACCCCGGTCACCACAAGGTTCCCTGCCCTTGTCATCACAATGCTCCATGACCCTTGTAATCACAATGGTACATGGCCTTGTCATCACAATGTTCCATGGCCTCTGTCATCACCATGCTCCATGGTCTTTCTCATCACAATGCTCTATGACCCCTGTCATCACAATGCTTGATGACCATTGTCATCACAATGCTCCAAGGCCCCTGTCATCACAATGCCTCATGGTCTTTGTAATCACAATGCTCAATGACCCCTGTCATCACAATGCTCCATGGCCCCTGTAATCACAATGCTCAATACCCTTGTCATCACAATGCTCCAGAACACTTGTCATCATAATGCTGCATTCCCGTGGCATCCCATTGCTCAATGACACTTGTCATCAAAATGTTCCTTGCCCTTTGTCATCACAGTGCTCCATGATACCTTTAATCAAAATTCTACATGACCACTGTCATCACAATGCAAGATGACCAAGGTCATCACAATGCCCCATGACACGTGTCATCACAATTCACCTTGGCCCTTTTCATCTCAATGCTGTATGAACCGTGTCATCACTAGGTGCCAGGACACTTGTCATCACAGTGATCCATGACCACTTTCATCACAATGCTCCATGAACTCTGTTATCTCAATGCTTCATGGCCTTTGTATTCACAATGCTCCATTGTCCCGATAATCGCGTTGCTCCATGAACACTTTCATCACAATGCTCCTTGACCACTGTCACCATAATGCCCCATGAGGTCTCTCATCACTGTGCTCCAAGGCCACTCTCATCAAAATGCTCCATGATCTGTGTCAGCACAATATTGCATGACACTTGTCATCACAATGCTCCATGATCCCTGTAATCACAATGATCCCTGCCAATGTTATCAAATTGCTCCATGTCTCCTGTAATCACAATACTCCATGCCCTTGTCATCACAATGCTCCAGGTCTGTTGTAATCACCATGCTTCATGCCCGTGTCATCACAATGCTCCATGAATCTTGTCTTCACAATGCTCCATGGCCTTTGTCATCACAATGCTCCGTGACCCCTGTCAACACAATGCCTAATGAGCCCTGTCATCAAAATGCTAAATGGCACTTGTCATCACAATGCTCTATGATGCCTGTCATCACTATTCTCCATGTCACTTGTTGTCACAATGCTCCATGGCCCCTGTAACCACAGTACTCCATGACCCCTTTCATCACAATGCCCAATGCCACCTCTCATCACAATTCTCCATGGCATTTGTCATCACGATGCTCCATGACACCTGTCATCACAATGCTCCATGACACTTGTCATCACAATCCTTGATGGCCCTTGTCATCACAGTGTTCCTTGGTGCTTTTCATCACAATGCTCCATGACAAGTTTCATCAAAATACTCCAAGATTTGTTTCATCAGAATGCTCCATGGCCCTTGTCATTACAAATCCACATGATCCCTTTCATCACAATTCTCCATGGCAACTTACATAAAAATCCTCCATGCCCCTGTCATCACAATGCCCAATAATACCTGTTTTTACAATGATCCAAGACCCTTGTCATCACAAGGCTCCATGTCCCTTGTATTCACAATGCTCCATGGGCCTTGTCATCACAATGCTCCATGAAATATTTCCTCACAATGCTCCAGTACGCCTTTCATCCAAATTCCCCATGGCCACTGTCATCACAGTTCTCCATGACCCCTGTCATCGTAATGGTCCATGACCCGTTTCATCTCAATTCTCCATGACACCTGTCATCACAATGCTCCATGGCCTTTGTCATCACAATGCTCCATGGCCCCTGTAATCACAGTGCTCCATGACCCGTTTCATCTCAATTCTACATGACCTAACTCATCACAATGCCCCATGACCCCTGTAATCACAATGCTCGATGACCCTTGTCATCACAGTGCTCCAAGCCTTTGTCATCACACTGCTCCATGGCCCTTGTAATCACAATGCTCCATGCCCTTGTCATCACAAGGCTCCAGAACTCTTGTCATTATAATGCTCCTTGTCCGTTTCATCACCATGCTCCATGAAACTTGTCATCACAATGCTCCACGGCCCCTCTCATTACTGTGCTCCATAATAACTTTAATCACATTTCTAGATGACCACTGCCATCACAATGCCCCATGACATTGTCATCACAATTCACCATGACCATTGTCATCACAATGCTCCATGAACAATGTCATCACAGGGTCCCAGGACACTTGTCATCACAATGATCCATTACCACTTTCATCTCAATGCTCCATGACCACTGTCATCTAAATGCTCCATGGCCTTTGTATTCACAATGCTCCATGGCCCCTGTAATCACAGTGCTCCATAACACCTTTCATCATAATGCTCCATAACCACTGCCATCTCAATGACCCATGATGCCTGTCATCACAATTCTCCAAGGCCCCTCTCATCACAATGCTCGATGACACTTGTCATCACATTGCTCAATAATACCTGTCATCACAGTGTTCCCTGCCCATGTCATCACAATGCTCCATGTCCCCTATAATCACAATGCTCCATTCCTTTTTCCTCACAATGCTCCAGAATTCTTGTCATCACAATGTTCCATGACCGTGGCATCACAATGCTCCATGGCCCTTGTCATCACAATGCTCTAGAATTCTTGTCATCACAGTGTTTCATGACCGTGTCATCACAATGCTACATGACCCTGGTCATCACAGTTCTCCATGACCTTTGTCATCACAATGCTCTATGTCGCTTTTCATCAAAATTCTCAATGACCACTTTAATCACTATGCTCGCTGACCATTTTCATCACATTTCTCTATTGTCATTACAATTCCCCGTGGCCCCTTTCTTCACAATGCTCCATGATGCCTGTCATCACAATGCTCCATGGCTTTTGTTATCACAATGCTCCAGGACCTGTTTCATCACAATACTCCATCCCCCTTGTCATCACAGTACACAATGAAACCTTTCATTACAATGGTCCATGACACTTGTCATCACAGTGCTCCATGGCCTTTATTGTCACAATGCTCCCAGGCACTTTTCATCACGATGTTCCATGAAAACTTTCATCACATTGCTCCATGACCATTTTAATCACAATAGTCCATACCCTTGTCAACACAATGCTGCAGAATCCCTGTCATCACAATTCTCCATGACTGCTGTCATCACAATAATCCAGGACAATTTTCATAACAATGCTTCCTGCCCCCAGTCCTCACAGTGCTCCATGATACCTTTCATCACAATTCCTAGATGATCAATGTCATCACAATGCCCCATGACACCTGTCATCACAATTTGCTATGACCCTTGTCATCAGAATACTCGATGAACTGTGTCATCACAGTGTTCCAGGACACATGTCATCACAAAGATCCATGATTACTTTCATCACAATGCTCCAATACACCTTTCATCACAATGCTCCATGGCCCCTGTTATCATATTGCTCCATGATATCTTTCATCACAATGCTCCATGACCCTGTCATCACAATGCTACATGACCCCTGTCATCACATTTTTCCATGGCCTATGTATTCACAATGCTCCATGGACCCTGTAATCACACTGCTCCATGTTCCCTTTCAACACAATGCTCCATGACCCCTGTCATCACAACGTTCCATGAAAGTTGTCATCAAAATGCTCCATGACCCCGGTCACCACAAGGTTCGCTGCCCTTGTCATTACAATGCTCCATGACCCTTGTTATCACAATGATACATGACCTTTTCATCACAATGTTCCATGGCCTCTGTCATCACCATGCTCCATGGTCGTTCTCATCACAATGCTCTATGACCCCTGTCATCACAATGCTTGATGACCATTGTCATCACAATGCTCCAAGGCCCCTGTCATCACAATGCCTCATGGTCTTTGTAATCACAATACTCAATGACCCGTCATCACAATGCTCCATGCCATTGTCATCACAATGCTCCATGGCCCCTGTAATCACAATGCTCAATACACTTCTCATCACAATGCTCCAGAACACTTGTCATCATAATGCTCCATTCCCGTGTCATCCCATTGCTCAATGACACTTGTCATCAAAATGTTCCTTGCCCTGTGTCATCACAGTGCTCCATGATACCTTTAATCAAAATTCTACATGACCACTGTCATCACAATGCAAGATGACCAAGTTCATCACAATGCCCCATGACATTCTCATCACAATTCACCATGACCATTGTCATCACAATGCTCCATGAACCATGTCATCACAGGGTCTCTGGACACTTGTCATCACAATGATCCATTACCACTTTCATCACAATGCTCCATGACCACTGTCTTCTCACTGCTCCATGGCCTTTGTATTCACAATGCTCCATGGCCCCTGTAATCACAGTGCTCCATAACACCTTTCATCATAATGCTCCATGACCACTGCCATCTCAATGCCCCATGACGCCTGTCATCACAATTCGCTATGACCCTTGTCCTCACAATACTCGATGAACCGTGTCATCACAGTGTTCCAGGACACATGTCATCACAATGATCCATGACTACTCTCATCACAATGATCCAATACACCTGTCATCACAATGCTCCATGCCCTTGTCATCAAAATGCTCCAGAACTCTTGTCATCATAATGCTCCATGCCAATGTCATCAAAATGCCCCATGACACTTGTCATCACAATGCTCCATGGCCTTTGTCTTCACAATGTTCCATTGCCCCTGTCATCACAATGCTCCATGCCCTTGTCATCAAAATGCTCCAGAACTCTTGTCATCATAATGTTCCATGCCAATGTCATCAAAATGCCCCATGACACTTGTCATCACAATGATCCATGCCCTTGTAATCACAATGCTCCAGAACCCTTGTCATCATAATGATGAATGCCCGTGTCATCACAAAGCTCCATGATACTTGTCATCACAATGCTCCATGGCCTTTGTCATCACAATGTTTCATGGCCCCTGTCATCACAGTGCTCCATGATACCTTTCATCACAATTCTAGATGACCACTGTCATCACAATGCCCCAAGACACATGTCATCACAATTCGCCATGGCCCTTGTCATCACAATGCTCCATGACCCGTGTCATCACAATGGTCCAGGACACTTTTCATCACAATGATCCATGATCACTTTCATCACAATGCTCCATGAACCCTGTCATCTCAATGCTCCATAGCCTTTGTATTCACAATGCTCAATGGCCCCTGTAATCACAGTGCTCCATGAACCATTTCATCACAATACTCCAAGACCGCTGTCATCACAATGCCCCATGACGCCTGCCCTCATAAATCTCCAAGTCCTCTCTTGCCTAAAAGCTCCATGATCCCTGTCAGCACAATGTTCCATGACACTTTTCATCACAATGCTCCATGACCCCTGTCATCACAAAGTTCTCTACCCATATCATCACAATGCTCCTTGTCACCTTTAATCACAATGCTCCATGCCCTTTCATCACAATGCTCCAGAATTCTTGTCATCGCAATGTTCCTTGACCGTGTCATCACAATGCTCCATGACCCTTGTCATCACAAAGCTCGATGACCCTTGTCATCACAATGATCCATGACTCCTTTCCTCACAGTGCTCCAGTACCCTTTTCATCACAATGCTCCATGCCATTGTCAGCACAATGCTCCTTGGACCCTGTCATCAAAATGCTCCATCCCCTTTTCATCACAATGCTCCAGATATCCTATCATCACAATGCTCCTGGCCCGAGTCAACACAATGCTCCATGACCCCTGTCATCAAAATGCTTTATGAACCTTGTTATCAGAATATTCCATGACCCCTGTCATCAAAATGATCCATGACCGTTGTCATCACAATGCTGCATGATACCTTTCATCCCAACTCTCTGTGACCGCTGTCATCACAATGCTCCAGGACAATTTTCATCACAATGCTCCATGCCCCCTGTCATCACAGTGCCCCATAACCCCTGTAATCACAATGGTCCATGACCCTGTCATCACAACACTACATGACCCCTGTCATCACATTGTTCCATGGCCTATGTATTCACAATGCTCCATGGACCCTGTAATCACACTGCTCCATGTTCCCTTTCAACACAATGCTCCATGACCCCTGTCATCACAACGTCCCATGAAAGTTGTCATCAAAATGCTCCATGACCCCGGTCACCACAAGGTTCCCTGCCCTTGTCATCACAATGCTCCATGACCCTTGTAATCACAATGGTACATGGCCTTGTCATCACAATGTTCCATGGCCTCTGTCATCACCATGCTCCATGGTCTTTCTCATCACAATGCTCTATGACCCCTGTCATCACAATGCTTGATGACCATTGTCATCACAATGCTCCAAGGCCCCTGTCATCACAATGCCTCATGGTCTTTGTAATCACAATGCTCAATGACCCCTGTCATCACAATGCTCCATGGCCCCTGTAATCACAATGCTCAATACCCTTGTCATCACAATGCTCCAGAACACTTGTCATCATAATGCTGCATTCCCGTGGCATCCCATTGCTCAATGACACTTGTCATCAAAATGTTCCTTGCCCTTTGTCATCACAGTGCTCCATGATACCTTTAATCAAAATTCTACATGACCACTGTCATCACAATGCAAGATGACCAAGGTCATCACAATGCCCCATGACACGTGTCATCACAATTCACCTTGGCCCTTTTCATCTCAATGCTGTATGAACCGTGTCATCACTAGGTGCCAGGACACTTGTCATCACAGTGATCCATGACCACTTTCATCACAATGCTCCATGAACTCTGTTATCTCAATGCTCCATGGCCTTTGTATTCACAATGCTCCATTGTCCCGATAATCGCGTTGCTCCATGAACACTTTCATCACAATGCTCCTTGACCACTGTCACCATAATGCCCCATGAGGTCTCTCATCACTGTGCTCCAAGGCCACTCTCATCAAAATGCTCCATGATCTGTGTCAGCACAATATTGCATGACACTTGTCATCACAATGCTCCATGATCCCTGTAATCACAATGATCCCTGCCAATGTTATCAAATTGCTCCATGTCTCCTGTAATCACAATACTCCATGCCCTTGTCATCACAATGCTCCAGGTCTGTTGTAATCACCATGCTTCATGCCCGTGTCATCACAATGCTCCATGAATCTTGTCTTCACAATGCTCCATGGCCTTTGTCATCACAATGCTCCGTGACCCCTGTCAACACAATGCCTAATGAGCCCTGTCATCAAAATGCTAAATGGCACTTGTCATCACAATGCTCTATGATGCCTGTCATCACTATTCTCCATGTCACTTGTTGTCACAATGCTCCATGGCCCCTGTAACCACAGTACTCCATGACCCCTTTCATCACAATGCCCAATGCCACCTCTCATCACAATTCTCCATGGCATTTGTCATCACGATGCTCCATGACACCTGTCATCACAATGCTCCATGACACTTGTCATCACAATCCTTGATGGCCCTTGTCATCACAGTGTTCCTTGGTGCTTTTCATCACAATGCTCCATGACAAGTTTCATCAAAATACTCCAAGATTTGTTTCATCAGAATGCTCCATGGCCCTTGTCATTACAAATCCACATGATCCCTTTCATCACAATTCTCCATGGCAACTTACATAAAAATCCTCCATGCCCCTGTCATCACAATGCCCAATAATACCTGTTTTTACAATGATCCAAGACCCTTGTCATCACAAGGCTCCATGTCCCTTGTATTCACAATGCTCCATGGGCCTTGTCATCACAATGCTCCATGAAATATTTCCTCACAATGCTCCAGTACGCCTTTCATCCAAATTCCCCATGGCCACTGTCATCACAGTTCTCCATGACCCCTGTCATCGTAATGGTCCATGACCCGTTTCATCTCAATTCTCCATGACACCTGTCATCACAATGCTCCATGGCCTTTGTCATCACAATGCTCCATGGCCCCTGTAATCACAGTGCTCCATGACCCGTTTCATCTCAATTCTACATGACCTAACTCATCACAATGCCCCATGACCCCTGTAATCACAATGCTCGATGACCCTTGTCATCACAGTGCTCCAAGCCTTTGTCATCACACTGCTCCATGGCCCTTGTAATCACAATGCTCCATGCCCTTGTCATCACAAGGCTCCAGAACTCTTGTCATTATAATGCTCCTTGTCCGTTTCATCACCATGCTCCATGAAACTTGTCATCACAATGCTCCACGGCCCCTCTCATTACTGTGCTCCATAATAACTTTAATCACATTTCTAGATGACCACTGCCATCACAATGCCCCATGACATTGTCATCACAATTCACCATGACCATTGTCATCACAATGCTCCATGAACAATGTCATCACAGGGTCCCAGGACACTTGTCATCACAATGATCCATTACCACTTTCATCTCAATGCTCCATGACCACTGTCATCTAAATACTCCATGGCCTTTGTATTCACAATGCTCCATGGCCCCTGTAATCACAGTGCTCCATAACACCTTTCATCATAATGCTCCATAACCACTGCCATCTCAATGACCCATGATGCCTGTCATCACAATTCTCCAAGGCCCCTCTCATCACAATGCTCGATGACACTTGTCATCACATTGCTCAATAATACCTGTCATCACAGTGTTCCCTGCCCATGTCATCACAATGCTCCATGTCCCCTATAATCACAATGCTCCATTCCTTTTTCCTCACAATGCTCCAGAATTCTTGTCATCACAATGTTCCATGACCGTGGCATCACAATGCTCCATGGCCCTTGTCATCACAATGCTCTAGAATTCTTGTCATCACAGTGTTTCATGACCGTGTCATCACAATGCTACATGACCCTGGTCATCACAGTTCTCCATGACCTTTGTCATCACAATGCTCTATGTCGCTTTTCATCAAAATTCTCAATGACCACTTTAATCACTATGCTCGCTGACCATTTTCATCACATTTCTCTATTGTCATTACAATTCCCCGTGGCCCCTTTCTTCACAATGCTCCATGATGCCTGTCATCACAATGCTCCATGGCTTTTGTTATCACAATGCTCCAGGACCTGTTTCATCACAATACTCCATCCCCCTTGTCATCACAGTACACAATGAAACCTTTCATTACAATGGTCCATGACACTTGTCATCACAGTGCTCCATGGCCTTTATTGTCACAATGCTCCCAGGCACTTTTCATCACGATGTTCCATGAAAACTTTCATCACATTGCTCCATGACCATTTTAATCACAATAGTCCATACCCTTGTCAACACAATGCTGCAGAATCCCTGTCATCACAATTCTCCATGACTGCTGTCATCACAATAATCCAGGACAATTTTCATAACAATGCTTCCTGCCCCCAGTCCTCACAGTGCTCCATGATACCTTTCATCACAATTCCTAGATGATCAATGTCATCACAATGCCCCATGACACCTGTCATCACAATTTGCTATGACCCTTGTCATCAGAATACTCGATGAACTGTGTCATCACAGTGTTCCAGGACACATGTCATCACAAAGATCCATGATTACTTTCATCACAATGCTCCAATACACCTTTCATCACAATGCTCCATGGCCCCTGTTATCATATTGCTCCATGATATCTTTCATCACAATGCTCCATGACCCTGTCATCACAATGCTCCATGACCCCTGTCATCACATTGTTCCATGGCCTATGTATTCACAATGCTCCATGGACCCTGTAATCACACTGCTCCATGTTCCCTTTCAACACAATGCTCCATGACCCCTGTC
Source organism: Balaenoptera physalus (assembly GCF_965194825.1). Classification (NCBI taxonomy): domain Eukaryota; kingdom Metazoa; phylum Chordata; class Mammalia; order Artiodactyla; family Balaenopteridae; genus Balaenoptera; species Balaenoptera physalus. The sequence goes on along the minus strand of NW_028124987.1, from coordinate 67,781 downwards.
ATCACAACGTTCCATGAAAGTTGTCATCAAAATGCTCCATGACCCCGGTCACCACAAGGTTCGCTGCCCTTGTCATTACAATGCTCCATGACCCTTGTTATCACAATGATACATGACCTTTTCATCACAATGTTCCATGGCCTCTGTCATCACCATGCTCCATGGTCGTTCTCATCACAATGCTCTATGACCCCTGTCATCACAATGCTTGATGACCATTGTCATCACAATGCTCCAAGGCCCCTGTCATCACAATGCCTCATGGTCTTTGTAATCACAATACTCAATGACCCGTCATCACAATGCTCCATGCCATTGTCATCACAATGCTCCATGGCCCCTGTAATCACAATGCTCAATACACTTCTCATCACAATGCTCCAGAACACTTGTCATCATAATGCTCCATTCCCGTGTCATCCCATTGCTCAATGACACTTGTCATCAAAATGTTCCTTGCCCTGTGTCATCACAGTGCTCCATGATACCTTTAATCAAAATTCTACATGACCACTGTCATCACAATGCAAGATGACCAAGTTCATCACAATGCCCCATGACATTCTCATCACAATTCACCATGACCATTGTCATCACAATGCTCCATGAACCATGTCATCACAGGGTCTCTGGACACTTGTCATCACAATGATCCATTACCACTTTCATCACAATGCTCCATGACCACTGTCTTCTCACTGCTCCATGGCCTTTGTATTCACAATGCTCCATGGCCCCTGTAATCACAGTGCTCCATAACACCTTTCATCATAATGCTCCATGACCACTGCCATCTCAATGCCCCATGACGCCTGTCATCACAATTCGCTATGACCCTTGTCCTCACAATACTCGATGAACCGTGTCATCACAGTGTTCCAGGACACATGTCATCACAATGATCCATGACTACTCTCATCACAATGATCCAATACACTTGTCATCACAATGCTCCATGCCCTTGTCATCAAAATGCTCCAGAACTCTTGTCATCATAATGCTCCATGCCAATGTCATCAAAATGCCCCATGACACTTGTCATCACAATGCTCCATGGCCTTTGTCTTCACAATGTTCCATTGCCCCTGTCATCACAATGCTCCATGCCCTTGTCATCAAAATGCTCCAGAACTCTTGTCATCATAATGTTCCATGCCAATGTCATCAAAATGCCCCATGACACTTGTCATCACAATGATCCATGCCCTTGTAATCACAATGCTCCAGAACCCTTGTCATCATAATGATGAATGCCCGTGTCATCACAAAGCTCCATGATACTTGTCATCACAATGCTCCATGGCCTTTGTCATCACAATGTTTCATGGCCCCTGTCATCACAGTGCTCCATGATACCTTTCATCACAATTCTAGATGACCACTGTCATCACAATGCCCCAAGACACATGTCATCACAATTCGCCATGGCCCTTGTCATCACAATGCTCCATGACCCGTGTCATCACAATGGTCCAGGACACTTTTCATCACAATGATCCATGATCACTTTCATCACAATGCTCCATGAACCCTGTCATCTCAATGCTCCATAGCCTTTGTATTCACAATGCTCAATGGCCCCTGTAATCACAGTGCTCCATGAACCATTTCATCACAATACTCCAAGACCGCTGTCATCACAATGCCCCATGACGCCTGCCCTCATAAATCTCCAAGTCCTCTCTTGCCTAAAAGCTCCATGATCCCTGTCAGCACAATGTTCCATGACACTTTTCATCACAATGCTCCATGACCCCTGTCATCACAAAGTTCTCTACCCATATCATCACAATGCTCCTTGTCACCTTTAATCACAATGCTCCATGCCCTTTCATCACAATGCTCCAGAATTCTTGTCATCGCAATGTTCCTTGACCGTGTCATCACAATGCTCCATGACCCTTGTCATCACAAAGCTCGATGACCCTTGTCATCACAATGATCCATGACTCCTTTCCTCACAGTGCTCCAGTACCCTTTTCATCACAATGCTCCATGCCATTGTCAGCACAATGCTCCTTGGACCCTGTCATCAAAATGCTCCATCCCCTTTTCATCACATTGCTCCAGATATCCTATCATCACAATGCTCCTGGCCCGAGTCAACACAATGCTCCATGACCCCTGTCATCAAAATGCTTTATGAACCTTGTTATCAGAATATTCCATGACCCCTGTCATCAAAATGATCCATGACCGTTGTCATCACAATGCTGCATGATACCTTTCATCCCAACTCTCTGTGACCGCTGTCATCACAATGCTCCAGGACAATTTTCATCACAATGCTCCATGCCCCCTGTCATCACAGTGCCCCATAACCCCTGTAATCACAATGGTCCATGACCCTGTCATCACAACACTACATGACCCCTGTCATCACATTGTTCCATGGCCTATGTATTCACAATGCTCCATGGACCCTGTAATCACACTGCTCCATGTTCCCTTTCAACACAATGCTCCATGACCCCTGTCATCACAACGTCCCATGAAAGTTGTCATCAAAATGCTCCATGACCCCGGTCACCACAAGGTTCCCTGCCCTTGTCATCACAATGCTCCATGACCCTTGTAATCACAATGGTACATGGCCTTGTCATCACAATGTTCCATGGCCTCTGTCATCACCATGCTCCATGGTCTTTCTCATCACAATGCTCTATGACCCCTGTCATCACAATGCTTGATGACCATTGTCATCACAATGCTCCAAGGCCCCTGTCATCACAATGCCTCATGGTCTTTGTAATCACAATGCTCAATGACCCCTGTCATCACAATGCTCCATGGCCCCTGTAATCACAATGCTCAATACCCTTGTCATCACAATGCTCCAGAACACTTGTCATCATAATGCTGCATTCCCGTGGCATCCCATTGCTCAATGACACTTGTCATCAAAATGTTCCTTGCCCTTTGTCATCACAGTGCTCCATGATACCTTTAATCAAAATTCTACATGACCACTGTCATCACAATGCAAGATGACCAAGGTCATCACAATGCCCCATGACACGTGTCATCACAATTCACCTTGGCCCTTTTCATCTCAATGCTGTATGAACCGTGTCATCACTAGGTGCCAGGACACTTGTCATCACAGTGATCCATGACCACTTTCATCACAATGCTCCATGAACTCTGTTATCTCAATGCTTCATGGCCTTTGTATTCACAATGCTCCATTGTCCCGATAATCGCGTTGCTCCATGAACACTTTCATCACAATGCTCCTTGACCACTGTCACCATAATGCCCCATGAGGTCTCTCATCACTGTGCTCCAAGGCCACTCTCATCAAAATGCTCCATGATCTGTGTCAGCACAATATTGCATGACACTTGTCATCACAATGCTCCATGATCCCTGTAATCACAATGATCCCTGCCAATGTTATCAAATTGCTCCATGTCTCCTGTAATCACAATACTCCATGCCCTTGTCATCACAATGCTCCAGGTCTGTTGTAATCACCATGCTTCATGCCCGTGTCATCACAATGCTCCATGAATCTTGTCTTCACAATGCTCCATGGCCTTTGTCATCACAATGCTCCGTGACCCCTGTCAACACAATGCCTAATGAGCCCTGTCATCAAAATGCTAAATGGCACTTGTCATCACAATGCTCTATGATGCCTGTCATCACTATTCTCCATGTCACTTGTTGTCACAATGCTCCATGGCCCCTGTAACCACAGTACTCCATGACCCCTTTCATCACAATGCCCAATGCCACCTCTCATCACAATTCTCCATGGCATTTGTCATCACGATGCTCCATGACACCTGTCATCACAATGCTCCATGACACTTGTCATCACAATCCTTGATGGCCCTTGTCATCACAGTGTTCCTTGGTGCTTTTCATCACAATGCTCCATGACAAGTTTCATCAAAATACTCCAAGATTTGTTTCATCAGAATGCTCCATGGCCCTTGTCATTACAAATCCACATGATCCCTTTCATCACAATTCTCCATGGCAACTTACATAAAAATCCTCCATGCCCCTGTCATCACAATGCCCAATAATACCTGTTTTTACAATGATCCAAGACCCTTGTCATCACAAGGCTCCATGTCCCTTGTATTCACAATGCTCCATGGGCCTTGTCATCACAATGCTCCATGAAATATTTCCTCACAATGCTCCAGTACGCCTTTCATCCAAATTCCCCATGGCCACTGTCATCACAGTTCTCCATGACCCCTGTCATCGTAATGGTCCATGACCCGTTTCATCTCAATTCTCCATGACACCTGTCATCACAATGCTCCATGGCCTTTGTCATCACAATGCTCCATGGCCCCTGTAATCACAGTGCTCCATGACCCGTTTCATCTCAATTCTACATGACCTAACTCATCACAATGCCCCATGACCCCTGTAATCACAATGCTCGATGACCCTTGTCATCACAGTGCTCCAAGCCTTTGTCATCACACTGCTCCATGGCCCTTGTAATCACAATGCTCCATGCCCTTGTCATCACAAGGCTCCAGAACTCTTGTCATTATAATGCTCCTTGTCCGTTTCATCACCATGCTCCATGAAACTTGTCATCACAATGCTCCACGGCCCCTCTCATTACTGTGCTCCATAATAACTTTAATCACATTTCTAGATGACCACTGCCATCACAATGCCCCATGACATTGTCATCACAATTCACCATGACCATTGTCATCACAATGCTCCATGAACAATGTCATCACAGGGTCCCAGGACACTTGTCATCACAATGATCCATTACCACTTTCATCTCAATGCTCCATGACCACTGTCATCTAAATGCTCCATGGCCTTTGTATTCACAATGCTCCATGGCCCCTGTAATCACAGTGCTCCATAACACCTTTCATCATAATGCTCCATAACCACTGCCATCTCAATGACCCATGATGCCTGTCATCACAATTCTCCAAGGCCCCTCTCATCACAATGCTCGATGACACTTGTCATCACATTGCTCAATAATACCTGTCATCACAGTGTTCCCTGCCCATGTCATCACAATGCTCCATGTCCCCTATAATCACAATGCTCCATTCCTTTTTCCTCACAATGCTCCAGAATTCTTGTCATCACAATGTTCCATGACCGTGGCATCACAATGCTCCATGGCCCTTGTCATCACAATGCTCTAGAATTCTTGTCATCACAGTGTTTCATGACCGTGTCATCACAATGCTACATGACCCTGGTCATCACAGTTCTCCATGACCTTTGTCATCACAATGCTCTATGTCGCTTTTCATCAAAATTCTCAATGACCACTTTAATCACTATGCTCGCTGACCATTTTCATCACATTTCTCTATTGTCATTACAATTCCCCATGGCCCCTTTCTTCACAATGCTCCATGATGCCTGTCATCACAATGCTCCATGGCTTTTGTTATCACAATGCTCCAGGACCTGTTTCATCACAATACTCCATCCCCCTTGTCATCACAGTACACAATGAAACCTTTCATTACAATGGTCCATGACACTTGTCATCACAGTGCTCCATGGCCTTTATTGTCACAATGCTCCCAGGCACTTTTCATCACGATGTTCCATGAAAACTTTCATCACATTGCTCCATGACCATTTTAATCACAATAGTCCATACCCTTGTCAACACAATGCTGCAGAATCCCTGTCATCACAATTCTCCATGACTGCTGTCATCACAATAATCCAGGACAATTTTCATAACAATGCTTCCTGCCCCCAGTCCTCACAGTGCTCCATGATACCTTTCATCACAATTCCTAGATGATCAATGTCATCACAATGCCCCATGACACCTTTCATCACAATGCTCCATGGCCCCTGTTATCATATTGCTCCATGATATCTTTCATCACAATGCTCCATGACCCTGTCATCACAATGCTACATGACCCCTGTCATCACATTGTTCCATGGCCTATGTATTCACAATGCTCCATGGACCCTGTAATCACACTGCTCCATGTTCCCTTTCAACACAATGCTCCATGACCCCTGTCATCACAACGTTCCATGAAAGTTGTCATCAAAATGCTCCATGACCCCGGTCACCACAAGGTTCGCTGCCCTTGTCATTACAATGCTCCATGACCCTTGTTATCACAATGATACATGACCTTTTCATCACAATGTTCCATGGCCTCTGTCATCACCATGCTCCATGGTCGTTCTCATCACAATGCTCTATGACCCCTGTCATCACAATGCTTGATGACCATTGTCATCACAATGCTCCAAGGCCCCTGTCATCACAATGCCTCATGGTCTTTGTAATCACAATACTCAATGACCCGTCATCACAATGCTCCATGCCATTGTCATCACAATGCTCCATGGCCCCTGTAATCACAATGCTCAATACACTTCTCATCACAATGCTCCAGAACACTTGTCATCATAATGCTCCATTCCCGTGTCATCCCATTGCTCAATGACACTTGTCATCAAAATGTTCCTTGCCTTGTGTCATCACAGTGCTCCATGATACCTTTAATCAAAATTCTACATGACCACTGTCATCACAATGCAAGATGACCAAGTTCATCACAATGCCCCATGACATTCTCATCACAATTCACCATGACCATTGTCATCACAATGCTCCATGAACCATGTCATCACAGGGTCTCTGGACACTTGTCATCACAATGATCCATTACCACTTTCATCACAATGCTCCATGACCACTGTCTTCTCACTGCTCCATGGCCTTTGTATTCACAATGCTCCATGGCCCCTGTAATCACAGTGCTCCATAACACCTTTCATCATAATGCTCCATGACCACTGCCATCTCAATGCCCCATGACGCCTGTCATCACAATTCGCTATGACCCTTGTCCTCACAATACTCGATGAACCGTGTCATCACAGTGTTCCAGGACACATGTCATCACAATGATCCATGACTACTCTCATCACAATGATCCAATACACCTGTCATCACAATGCTCCATGCCCTTGTCATCAAAATGCTCCAGAACTCTTGTCATCATAATGCTCCATGCCAATGTCATCAAAATGCCCCATGACACTTGTCATCACAATGATCCATGCCCTTGTAATCACAATGCTCCAGAACCCTTGTCATCATAATGATGAATGCCCGTGTCATCACAAAGCTCCATGATACTTGTCATCACAATGCTCCATGGCCTTTGTCATCACAATGTTTCATGGCCCCTGTCATCACAGTGCTCCATGATACCTTTCATCACAATTCTAGATGACCACTGTCATCACAATGCCCCAAGACACATGTCATCACAATTCGCCATGGCCCTTGTCATCACAATGCTCCATGACCCGTGTCATCACAATGGTCCAGGACACTTTTCATCACAATGATCCATGATCACTTTCATCACAATGCTCCATGAACCCTGTCATCTCAATGCTCCATAGCCTTTGTATTCACAATGCTCAATGGCCCCTGTAATCACAGTGCTCCATGAACCATTTCATCACAATACTCCAAGACCGCTGTCATCACAATGCCCCATGACGCCTGCCCTCATAAATCTCCAAGTCCTCTCTTGCCTAAAAGCTCCATGATCCCTGTCAGCACAATGTTCCATGACACTTTTCATCACAATGCTCCATGACCCCTGTCATCACAAAGTTCTCTACCCATATCATCACAATGCTCCTTGTCACCTTTAATCACAATGCTCCATGCCCTTTCATCACAATGCTCCAGAATTCTTGTCATCGCAATGTTCCTTGACCGTGTCATCACAATGCTCCATGACCCTTGTCATCACAAAGCTCGATGACCCTTGTCATCACAATGATCCATGACTCCTTTCCTCACAGTGCTCCAGTACCCTTTTCATCACAATGCTCCATGCCATTGTCAGCACAATGCTCCTTGGACCCTGTCATCAAAATGCTCCATCCCCTTTTCATCACATTGCTCCAGATATCCTATCATCACAATGCTCCTGGCCCGAGTCAACACAATGCTCCATGACCCCTGTCATCAAAATGCTTTATGAACCTTGTTATCAGAATATTCCATGACCCCTGTCATCAAAATGATCCATGACCGTTGTCATCACAATGCTGCATGATACCTTTCATCCCAACTCTCTGTGACCGCTGTCATCACAATGCTCCAGGACAATTTTCATCACAATGCTCCATGCCCCCTGTCATCACAGTGCCCCATAACCCCTGTAATCACAATGGTCCATGACCCTGTCATCACAACACTACATGACCCCTGTCATCACATTGTTCCATGGCCTATGTATTCACAATGCTCCATGGACCCTGTAATCACACTGCTCCATGTTCCCTTTCAACACAATGCTCCATGACCCCTGTCATCACAACGTCCCATGAAAGTTGTCATCAAAATGCTCCATGACCCCGGTCACCACAAGGTTCCCTGCCCTTGTCATCACAATGCTCCATGACCCTTGTAATCACAATGGTACATGGCCTTGTCATCACAATGTTCCATGGCCTCTGTCATCACCATGCTCCATGGTCTTTCTCATCACAATGCTCTATGACCCCTGTCATCACAATGCTTGATGACCATTGTCATCACAATGCTCCAAGGCCCCTGTCATCACAATGCCTCATGGTCTTTGTAATCACAATGCTCAATGACCCCTGTCATCACAATGCTCCATGGCCCCTGTAATCACAATGCTCAATACCCTTGTCATCACAATGCTCCAGAACACTTGTCATCATAATGCTGCATTCCCGTGGCATCCCATTGCTCAATGACACTTGTCATCAAAATGTTCCTTGCCCTTTGTCATCACAGTGCTCCATGATACCTTTAATCAAAATTCTACATGACCACTGTCATCACAATGCAAGATGACCAAGGTCATCACAATGCCCCATGACACGTGTCATCACAATTCACCTTGGCCCTTTTCATCTCAATGCTGTATGAACCGTGTCATCACTAGGTGCCAGGACACTTGTCATCACAGTGATCCATGACCACTTTCATCACAATGCTCCATGAACTCTGTTATCTCAATGCTCCATGGCCTTTGTATTCACAATGCTCCATTGTCCCGATAATCGCGTTGCTCCATGAACACTTTCATCACAATGCTCCTTGACCACTGTCACCATAATGCCCCATGAGGTCTCTCATCACTGTGCTCCAAGGCCACTCTCATCAAAATGCTCCATGATCTGTGTCAGCACAATATTGCATGACACTTGTCATCACAATGCTCCATGATCCCTGTAATCACAATGATCCCTGCCAATGTTATCAAATTGCTCCATGTCTCCTGTAATCACAATACTCCATGCCCTTGTCATCACAATGCTCCAGGTCTGTTGTAATCACCATGCTTCATGCCCGTGTCATCACAATGCTCCATGAATCTTGTCTTCACAATGCTCCATGGCCTTTGTCATCACAATGCTCCGTGACCCCTGTCAACACAATGCCTAATGAGCCCTGTCATCAAAATGCTAAATGGCACTTGTCATCACAATGCTCTATGATGCCTGTCATCACTATTCTCCATGTCACTTGTTGTCACAATGCTCCATGGCCCCTGTAACCACAGTACTCCATGACCCCTTTCATCACAATGCCCAATGCCACCTCTCATCACAATTCTCCATGGCATTTGTCATCACGATGCTCCATGACACCTGTCATCACAATGCTCCATGACACTTGTCATCACAATCCTTGATGGCCCTTGTCATCACAGTGTTCCTTGGTGCTTTTCATCACAATGCTTCATGACAAGTTTCATCAAAATACTCCAAGATTTGTTTCATCAGAATGCTCCATGGCCCTTGTCATTACAAATCCACATGATCCCTTTCATCACAATTCTCCATGGCAACTTACATAAAAATCCTCCATGCCCCTGTCATCACAATGCCCAATAATACCTGTTTTTACAATGATCCAAGACCCTTGTCATCACAAGGCTCCATGTCCCTTGTATTCACAATGCTCCATGGGCCTTGTCATCACAATGCTCCATGAAATATTTCCTCACAATGCTCCAGTACGCCTTTCATCCAAATTCCCCATGGCCACTGTCATCACAGTTCTCCATGACCCCTGTCATCGTAATGGTCCATGACCCGTTTCATCTCAATTCTCCATGACACCTGTCATCACAATGCTCCATGGCCTTTGTCATCACAATGCTCCATGGCCCCTGTAATCACAGTGCTCCATGACCCGTTTCATCTCAATTCTACATGACCTAACTCATCACAATGCCCCATGACCCCTGTAATCACAATGCTCGATGACCCTTGTCATCACAGTGCTCCAAGCCTTTGTCATCACACTGCTCCATGGCCCTTGTAATCACAGTGCTCCATGCCCTTGTCATCACAAGGCTCCAGAACTCTTGTCATTATAATGCTCCTTGTCCGTTTCATCACCATGCTCCATGAAACTTGTCATCACAATGCTCCACGGCCCCTCTCATTACTGTGCTCCATAATAACTTTAATCACATTTCTAGATGACCACTGCCATCACAATGCCCCATGACATTGTCATCACAATTCACCATGACCATTGTCATCACAATGCTCCATGAACAATGTCATCACAGGGTCCCAGGACACTTGTCATCACAATGATCCATTACCACTTTCATCTCAATGCTCCATGACCACTGTCATCTAAATGCTCCATGGCCTTTGTATTCACAATGCTCCATGGCCCCTGTAATCACAGTGCTCCATAACACCTTTCATCATAATGCTCCATAACCACTGCCATCTCAATGACCCATGATGCCTGTCATCACAATTCTCCAAGGCCCCTCTCATCACAATGCTCGATGACACTTGTCATCACATTGCTCAATAATACCTGTCATCACAGTGTTCCCTGCCCATGTCATCACAATGCTCCATGTCCCCTATAATCACAATGCTCCATTCCTTTTTCCTCACAATGCTCCAGAATTCTTGTCATCACAATGTTCCATGACCATGGCATCACAATGCTCCATGGCCCTTGTCATCACAATGCTCTAGAATTCTTGTCATCACAGTGTTTCATGACCGTGTCATCACAATGCTACATGACCCTGGTCATCACAGTTCTCCATGACCTTTGTCATCACAATGCTCTATGTCGCTTTTCATCAAAATTCTCAATGACCACTTTAATCACTATGCTCGCTGACCATTTTCATCACATTTCTCTATTGTCATTACAATTCCCCATGGCCCCTTTCTTCACAATGCTCCATGATGCCTGTCATCACAATGCTCCATGGCTTTTGTTATCACAATGCTCCAGGACCTGTTTCATCACAATACTCCATCCCCCTTGTCATCACAGTACACAATGAAACCTTTCATTACAATGGTCCATGACACTTGTCATCACAGTGCTCCATGGCCTTTATTGTCACAATGCTCCCAGGCACTTTTCATCACGATGTTCCATGAAAACTTTCATCACATTGCTCCATGACCATTTTAATCACAATAGTCCATACCCTTGTCAACACAATGCTGCAGAATCCCTGTCATCACAATTCTCCATGACTGCTGTCATCACAATAATCCAGGACAATTTTCATAACAATGCTTCCTGCCCCCAGTCCTCACAGTGCTCCATGATACCTTTCATCACAATTCCTAGATGATCAATGTCATCACAATGCCCCATGACACCTGTCATCACAATTTGCTATGACCCTTGTCATCAGAATACTCGATGAACTGTGTCATCACAGTGTTCCAGGACACATGTCATCACAAAGATCCATGATTACTTTCATCACAATGCTCCAATACACCTTTCATCACAATGCTCCATGGCCCCTGTTATCATATTGTTCCATGATATCTTTCATCACAATGCTCCATGACCCTGTCATCACAATGCTACATGACCCCTGTCATCACATTGTTCCATGGCCTATGTATTCACAATGCTCCATGGACCCTGTAATCACACTGCTCCATGTTCCCTTTCAACACAATGCTCCATGACCCCTGTCATCACAACGTTCCATGAAAGTTGTCATCAAAATGCTCCATGACCCCGGTCACCACAAGGTTCGCTGCCCTTGTCATTACAATGCTCCATGACCCTTGTTATCACAATGATACATGACCTTTTCATCACAATGTTCCATGGCCTCTGTCATCACCATGCTCCATGGTCGTTCTCATCACAATGCTCTATGACCCCTGTCATCACAATGCTTGATGACCATTGTCATCACAATGCTCCAAGGCCCCTGTCATCACAATGCCTCATGGTCTTTGTAATCACAATACTCAATGACCCGTCATCACAATGCTCCATGCCATTGTCATCACAATGCTCCATGGCCCCTGTAATCACAATGCTCAATACACTTCTCATCACAATGCTCCAGAACACTTGTCATCATAATGCTCCATTCCCGTGTCATCCCATTGCTCAATGACACTTGTCATCAAAATGTTCCTTGCCCTGTGTCATCACAGTGCTCCATGATACCTTTAATCAAAATTCTACATGACCACTGTCATCACAATGCAAGATGACCAAGTTCATCACAATGCCCCATGACATTCTCATCACAATTCACCATGACCATTGTCATCACAATGCTCCATGAACCATGTCATCACAGGGTCTCTGGACACTTGTCATCACAATGATCCATTACCACTTTCATCACAATGCTCCATGACCACTGTCTTCTCACTGCTCCATGGCCTTTGTATTCACAATGCTCCATGGCCCCTGTAATCACAGTGCTCCATAACACCTTTCATCATAATGCTCCATGACCACTGCCATCTCAATGCCCCATGACGCCTGTCATCACAATTCGCTATGACCCTTGTCCTCACAATACTCGATGAACCGTGTCATCACAGTGTTCCAGGACACATGTCATCACAATGATCCATGACTACTCTCATCACAATGATCCAATACACCTGTCATCACAATGCTCCATGCCCTTGTCATCAAAATGCTCCAGAACTCTTGTCATCATAATGCTCCATGCCAATGTCATCAAAATGCCCCATGACACTTGTCATCACAATGATCCATGCCCTTGTAATCACAATGCTCCAGAACCCTTGTCATCATAATGATGAATGCCCGTGTCATCACAAAGCTCCATGATACTTGTCATCACAATGCTCCATGGCCTTTGTCATCACAATGTTTCATGGCCCCTGTCATCACAGTGCTCCATGATACCTTTCATCACAATTCTAGATGACCACTGTCATCACAATGCCCCAAGACACATGTCATCACAATTCGCCATGGCCCTTGTCATCACAATGCTCCATGACCCGTGTCATCACAATGGTCCAGGACACTTTTCATCACAATGATCCATGATCACTTTCATCACAATGCTCCATGAACCCTGTCATCTCAATGCTCCATAGCCTTTGTATTCACAATGCTCAATGGCCCCTGTAATCACAGTGCTCCATGAACCATTTCATCACAATACTCCAAGACCGCTGTCATCACAATGCCCCATGACGCCTGCCCTCATAAATCTCCAAGTCCTCTCTTGCCTAAAAGCTCCATGATCCCTGTCAGCACAATGTTCCATGACACTTTTCATCACAATGCTCCATGACCCCTGTCATCACAAAGTTCTCTACCCATATCATCACAATGCTCCTTGTCACCTTTAATCACAATGCTCCATGCCCTTTCATCACAATGCTCCAGAATTCTTGTCATCGCAATGTTCCTTGACCGTGTCATCACAATGCTCCATGACCCTTGTCATCACAAAGCTCGATGACCCTTGTCATCACAATGATCCATGACTCCTTTCCTCACAGTGCTCCAGTACCCTTTTCATCACAATGCTCCATGCCATTGTCAGCACAATGCTCCTTGGACCCTGTCATCAAAATGCTCCATCCCCTTTTCATCCCATTGCTCCAGATATCCTATCATCACAATGCTCCTGGCCCGAGTCAACACAATGCTCCATGACCCCTGTCATCAAAATGCTTTATGAACCTTGTTATCAGAATATTCCATGACCCCTGTCATCAAAATGATCCATGACCGTTGTCATCACAATGCTGCATGATACCTTTCATCCCAACTCTCTGTGACCGCTGTCATCACAATGCTCCAGGACAATTTTCATCACAATGCTCCATGCCCCCTGTCATCACAGTGCCCCATAACCCCTGTAATCACAATGGTCCATGACCCTGTCATCACAACACTACATGACCCCTGTCATCACATTGTTCCATGGCCTATGTATTCACAATGCTCCATGGACCCTGTAATCACACTGCTCCATGTTCCCTTTCAACACAATGCTCCATGACCCCTGTCATCACAACGTCCCATGAAAGTTGTCATCAAAATGCTCCATGACCCCGGTCACCACAAGGTTCCCTGCCCTTGTCATCACAATGCTCCATGACCCTTGTAATCACAATGGTACATGGCCTTGTCATCACAATGTTCCATGGCCTCTGTCATCACCATGCTCCATGGTCTTTCTCATCACAATGCTCTATGACCCCTGTCATCACAATGCTTGATGACCATTGTCATCACAATGCTCCAAGGCCCCTGTCATCACAATGCCTCATGGTCTTTGTAATCACAATGCTCAATGACCCCTGTCATCACAATGCTCCATGGCCCCTGTAATCACAATGCTCAATACCCTTGTCATCACAATGCTCCAGAACACTTGTCATCATAATGCTGCATTCCCGTGGCATCCCATTGCTCAATGACACTTGTCATCAAAATGTTCCTTGCCCTTTGTCATCACAGTGCTCCATGATACCTTTAATCAAAATTCTACATGACCACTGTCATCACAATGCAAGATGACCAAGGTCATCACAATGCCCCATGACACGTGTCATCACAATTCACCTTGGCCCTTTTCATCTCAATGCTGTATGAACCGTGTCATCACTAGGTGCCAGGACACTTGTCATCACAGTGATCCATGACCACTTTCATCACAATGCTCCATGAACTCTGTTATCTCAATGCTCCATGGCCTTTGTATTCACAATGCTCCATTGTCCCGATAATCGCGTTGCTCCATGAACACTTTCATCACAATGCTCCTTGACCACTGTCACCATAATGCCCCATGAGGTCTCTCATCACTGTGCTCCAAGGCCACTCTCATCAAAATGCTCCATGATCTGTGTCAGCACAATATTGCATGACACTTGTCATCACAATGCTCCATGATCCCTGTAATCACAATGATCCCTGCCAATGTTATCAAATTGCTCCATGTCTCCTGTAATCACAATACTCCATGCCCTTGTCATCACAATGCTCCAGGTCTGTTGTCATCACCATGCTTCATGCCCGTGTCATCACAATGCTCCATGAATCTTGTCTTCACAATGCTCCATGGCCTTTGTCATCACAATGCTCCGTGACCCCTGTCAACACAATGCCTAATGAGCCCTGTCATCAAAATGCTAAATGGCACTTGTCATCACAATGCTCTATGATGCCTGTCATCACTATTCTCCATGTCACTTGTTGTCACAATGCTCCATGGCCCCTGTAACCACAGTACTCCATGACCCCTTTCATCACAATGCCCAATGCCACCTCTCATCACAATTCTCCATGGCATTTGTCATCACGATGCTCCATGACACCTGTCATCACAATGCTCCATGACACTTGTCATCACAATCCTTGATGGCCCTTGTCATCACAGTGTTCCTTGGTGCTTTTCATCACAATGCTCCATGACAAGTTTCATCAAAATACTCCAAGATTTGTTTCATCAGAATGCTCCATGGCCCTTGTCATTACAAATCCACATGATCCCTTTCATCACAATTCTCCATGGCAACTTACATAAAAATCCTCCATGCCCCTGTCATCACAATGCCCAATAATACCTGTTTTTACAATGATCCAAGACCCTTGTCATCACAAGGCTCCATGTCCCTTGTATTCACAATGCTCCATGGGCCTTGTCCTCACAATGCTCCATGAAATATTTCCTCACAATGCTCCAGTACGCCTTTCATCCAAATTCCCCATGGCCACTGTCATCACAGTTCTCCATGACCCCTGTCATCGTAATGGTCCATGACCCGTTTCATCTCAATTCTCCATGACACCTGTCATCACAATGCTCCATGGCCTTTGTCATCACAATGCTCCATGGCCCCTGTAATCACAGTGCTCCATGACCCGTTTCATCTCAATTCTACATGACCTAACTCATCACAATGCCCCATGACCCCTGTAATCACAATGCTCGATGACCCTTGTCATCACAGTGCTCCAAGCCTTTGTCATCACACTGCTCCATGGCCCTTGTAATCACAATGCTCCATGCCCTTGTCATCACAAGGCTCCAGAACTCTTGTCATTATAATGCTCCTTGTCCGTTTCATCACCATGCTCCATGAAACTTGTCATCACAATGCTCCACGGCCCCTCTCATTACTGTGCTCCATAATAACTTTAATCACATTTCTAGATGACCACTGCCATCACAATGCCCCATGACATTGTCATCACAATTCACCATGACCATTGTCATCACAATGCTCCATGAACAATGTCATCACAGGGTCCCAGGACACTTGTCATCACAATGATCCATTACCACTTTCATCTCAATGCTCCATGACCACTGTCATCTAAATGCTCCATGGCCTTTGTATTCACAATGCTCCATGGCCCCTGTAATCACAGTGCTCCATAACACCTTTCATCATAATGCTCCATAACCACTGCCATCTCAATGACCCATGATGCCTGTCATCACAATTCTCCAAGGCCCCTCTCATCACAATGCTCGATGACACTTGTCATCACATTGCTCAATAATACCTGTCATCACAGTGTTCCCTGCCCATGTCATCACAATGCTCCATGTCCCCTATAATCACAATGCTCCATTCCTTTTTCCTCACAATGCTCCAGAATTCTTGTCATCACAATGTTCCATGACCGTGGCATCACAATGCTCCATGGCCCTTGTCATCACAATGCTCTAGAATTCTTGTCATCACAGTGTTTCATGACCGTGTCATCACAATGCTACATGACCCTGGTCATCACAGTTCTCCATGACCTTTGTCATCACAATGCTCTATGTCGCTTTTCATCAAAATTCTCAATGACCACTTTAATCACTATGCTCGCTGACCATTTTCATCACATTTCTCTATTGTCATTACAATTCCCCGTGGCCCCTTTCTTCACAATGCTCCATGATGCCTGTCATCACAATGCTCCATGGCTTTTGTTATCACAATGCTCCAGGACCTGTTTCATCACAATACTCCATCCCCCTTGTCATCACAGTACACAATGAAACCTTTCATTACAATGGTCCATGACACTTGTCATCACAGTGCTCCATGGCCTTTATTGTCACAATGCTCCCAGGCACTTTTCATCACGATGTTCCATGAAAACTTTCATCACATTGCTCCATGACCATTTTAATCACAATAGTCCATACCCTTGTCAACACAATGCTGCAGAATCCCTGTCATCACAATTCTCCATGACTGCTGTCATCACAATAATCCAGGACAATTTTCATAACAATGCTTCCTGCCCCCAGTCCTCACAGTGCTCCATGATACCTTTCATCACAATTCCTAGATGATCAATGTCATCACAATGCCCCATGACACCTGTCATCACAATTTGCTATGACCCTTGTCATCAGAATACTCGATGAACTGTGTCATCACAGTGTTCCAGGACACATGTCATCACAAAGATCCATGATTACTTTCATCACAATGCTCCAATACACCTTTCATCACAATGCTCCATGGCCCCTGTTATCATATTGCTCCATGATATCTTTCATCACAATGCTCCATGACCCTGTCATCACAATGCTACATGACCCCTGTCATCACATTGTTCCATGGCCTATGTATTCACAATGCTCCATGGACCCTGTAATCACACTGCTCCATGTTCCCTTTCAACACAATGCTCCATGACCCCTGTCATCACAACGTTCCATGAAAGTTGTCATCAAAATGCTCCATGACCCCGGTCACCACAAGGTTCGCTGCCCTTGTCATTACAATGCTCCATGACCCTTGTTATCACAATGATACATGACCTTTTCATCACAATGTTCCATGGCCTCTGTCATCACCATGCTCCATGGTCGTTCTCATCACAATGCTCTATGACCCCTGTCATCACAATGCTTGATGACCATTGTCATCACAATGCTCCAAGGCCCCTGTCATCACAATGCCTCATGGTCTTTGTAATCACAATACTCAATGACCCGTCATCACAATGCTCCATGCCATTGTCATCACAATGCTCCATGGCCCCTGTAATCACAATGCTCAATACACTTCTCATCACAATGCTCCAGAACACTTGTCATCATAATGCTCCATTCCCGTGTCATCCCATTGCTCAATGACACTTGTCATCAAAATGTTCCTTGCCCTGTGTCATCACAGTGCTCCATGATACCTTTAATCAAAATTCTACATGACCACTGTCATCACAATGCAAGATGACCAAGTTCATCACAATGCCCCATGACATTCTCATCACAATTCACCATGACCATTGTCATCACAATGCTCCATGAACCATGTCATCACAGGGTCTCTGGACACTTGTCATCACAATGATCCATTACCACTTTCATCACAATGCTCCATGACCACTGTCTTCTCACTGCTCCATGGCCTTTGTATTCACAATGCTCCATGGCCCCTGTAATCACAGTGCTCCATAACACCTTTCATCATAATGCTCCATGACCACTGCCATCTCAATGCCCCATGACGCCTGTCATCACAATTCGCTATGACCCTTGTCCTCACAATACTCGATGAACCGTGTCATCACAGTGTTCCAGGACACATGTCATCACAATGATCCATGACTACTCTCATCACAATGATCCAATACACCTGTCATCACAATGCTCCATGCCCTTGTCATCAAAATGCTCCAGAACTCTTGTCATCATAATGCTCCATGCCAATGTCATCAAAATGCCCCATGACACTTGTCATCACAATGCTCCATGGCCTTTGTCTTCACAATGTTCCATTGCCCCTGTCATCACAATGCTCCATGCCCTTGTCATCAAAATGCTCCAGAACTCTTGTCATCATAATGTTCCATGCCAATGTCATCAAAATGCCCCATGACACTTGTCATCACAATGATCCATGCCCTTGTAATCACAATGCTCCAGAACCCTTGTCATCATAATGATGAATGCCCGTGTCATCACAAAGCTCCATGATACTTGTCATCACAATGCTCCATGGCCTTTGTCATCACAATGTTTCATGGCCCCTGTCATCACAGTGCTCCATGATACCTTTCATCACAATTCTAGATGACCACTGTCATCACAATGCCCCAAGACACATGTCATCACAATTCGCCATGGCCCTTGTCATCACAATGCTCCATGACCCGTGTCATCACAATGGTCCAGGACACTTTTCATCACAATGATCCATGATCACTTTCATCACAATGCTCCATGAACCCTGTCATCTCAATGCTCCATAGCCTTTGTATTCACAATGCTCAATGGCCCCTGTAATCACAGTGCTCCATGAACCATTTCATCACAATACTCCAAGACCGCTGTCATCACAATGCCCCATGACGCCTGCCCTCATAAATCTCCAAGTCCTCTCTTGCCTAAAAGCTCCATGATCCCTGTCAGCACAATGTTCCATGACACTTTTCATCACAATGCTCCATGACCCCTGTCATCACAAAGTTCTCTACCCATATCATCACAATGCTCCTTGTCACCTTTAATCACAATGCTCCATGCCCTTTCATCACAATGCTCCAGAATTCTTGTCATCGCAATGTTCCTTGACCGTGTCATCACAATGCTCCATGACCCTTGTCATCACAAAGCTCGATGACCCTTGTCATCACAATGATCCATGACTCCTTTCCTCACAGTGCTCCAGTACCCTTTTCATCACAATGCTCCATGCCATTGTCAGCACAATGCTCCTTGGACCCTCTCATCAAAATGCTCCATCCCCTTTTCATCCCATTGCTCCAGATATCCTATCATCACAATGCTCCTGGCCCGAGTCAACACAATGCTCCATGACCCCTGTCATCAAAATGCTTTATGAACCTTGTTATCAGAATATTCCATGACCCCTGTCATCAAAATGATCCATGACCGTTGTCATCACAATGCTGCATGATACCTTTCATCCCAACTCTCTGTGACCGCTGTCATCACAATGCTCCAGGACAATTTTCATCACAATGCTCCATGCCCCCTGTCATCACAGTGCCCCATAACCCCTGTAATCACAATGGTCCATGACCCTGTCATCACAACACTACATGACCCCTGTCATCACATTGTTCCATGGCCTATGTATTCACAATGCTCCATGGACCCTGTAATCACACTGCTCCATGTTCCCTTTCAACACAATGCTCCATGACCCCTGTCATCACAACGTCCCATGAAAGTTGTCATCAAAATGCTCCATGACCCCGGTCACCACAAGGTTCCCTGCCCTTGTCATCACAATGCTCCATGACCCTTGTAATCACAATGGTACATGGCCTTGTCATCACAATGTTCCATGGCCTCTGTCATCACCATGCTCCATGGTCTTTCTCATCACAATGCTCTATGACCCCTGTCATCACAATGCTTGATGACCATTGTCATCACAATGCTCCAAGGCCCCTGTCATCACAATGCCTCATGGTCTTTGTAATCACAATGCTCAATGACCCCTGTCATCACAATGCTCCATGGCCCCTGTAATCACAATGCTCAATACCCTTGTCATCACAATGCTCCAGAACACTTGTCATCATAATGCTGCATTCCCGTGGCATCCCATTGCTCAATGACACTTGTCATCAAAATGTTCCTTGCCCTTTGTCATCACAGTGCTCCATGATACCTTTAATCAAAATTCTACATGACCACTGTCATCACAATGCAAGATGACCAAGGTCATCACAATGCCCCATGACACGTGTCATCACAATTCACCTTGGCCCTTTTCATCTCAATGCTGTATGAACCGTGTCATCACTAGGTGCCAGGACACTTGTCATCACAGTGATCCATGACCACTTTCATCACAATGCTCCATGAACTCTGTTATCTCAATGCTCCATGGCCTTTGTATTCACAATGCTCCATTGTCCCGATAATCGCGTTGCTCCATGAACACTTTCATCACAATGCTCCTTGACCACTGTCACCATAATGCCCCATGAGGTCTCTCATCACTGTGCTCCAAGGCCACTCTCATCAAAATGCTCCATGATCTGTGTCAGCACAATATTGCATGACACTTGTCATCACAATGCTCCATGATCCCTGTAATCACAATGATCCCTGCCAATGTTATCAAATTGCTCCATGTCTCCTGTAATCACAATACTCCATGCCCTTGTCATCACAATGCTCCAGGTCTGTTGTAATCACCATGCTTCATGCCCGTGTCATCACAATGCTCCATGAATCTTGTCTTCACAATGCTCCATGGCCTTTGTCATCACAATGCTCCGTGACCCCTGTCAACACAATGCCTAATGAGCCCTGTCATCAAAATGCTAAATGGCACTTGTCATCACAATGCTCTATGATGCCTGTCATCACTATTCTCCATGTCACTTGTTGTCACAATGCTCCATGGCCCCTGTAACCACAGTACTCCATGACCCCTTTCATCACAATGCCCAATGCCACCTCTCATCACAATTCTCCATGGCATTTGTCATCACGATGCTCCATGACACCTGTCATCACAATGCTCCATGACACTTGTCATCACAATCCTTGATGGCCCTTGTCATCACAGTGTTCCTTGGTGCTTTTCATCACAATGCTCCATGACAAGTTTCATCAAAATACTCCAAGATTTGTTTCATCAGAATGCTCCATGGCCCTTGTCATTACAAATCCACATGATCCCTTTCATCACAATTCTCCATGGCAACTTACATAAAAATCCTCCATGCCCCTGTCATCACAATGCCCAATAATACCTGTTTTTACAATGATCCAAGACCCTTGTCATCACAAGGCTCCATGTCCCTTGTATTCACAATGCTCCATGGGCCTTGTCATCACAATGCTCCATGAAATATTTCCTCACAATGCTCCAGTACGCCTTTCATCCAAATTCCCCATGGCCACTGTCATCACAGTTCTCCATGACCCCTGTCATCGTAATGGTCCATGACCCGTTTCATCTCAATTCTCCATGACACCTGTCATCACAATGCTCCATGGCCTTTGTCATCACAATGCTCCATGGCCCCTGTAATCACAGTGCTCCATGACCCGTTTCATCTCAATTCTACATGACCTCACTCATCACAATGCCCCATGACCCCTGTAATCACAATGCTCGATGACCCTTGTCATCACAGTGCTCCAAGCCTTTGTCATCACACTGCTCCATGGCCCTTGTAATCACAATGCTCCATGCCCTTGTCATCACAAGGCTCCAGAACTCTTGTCATTATAATGCTCCTTGTCCGTTTCATCACCATGCTCCATGAAACTTGTCATCACAATGCTCCACGGCCCCTCTCATTACTGTGCTCCATAATAACTTTAATCACATTTCTAGATGACCACTGCCATCACAATGCCCCATGACATTGTCATCACAATTCACCATGACCATTGTCATCACAATGCTCCATGAACAATGTCATCACAGGGTCCCAGGACACTTGTCATCACAATGATCCATTACCACTTTCATCTCAATGCTCCATGACCACTGTCATCTAAATGCTCCATGGCCTTTGTATTCACAATGCTCCATGGCCCCTGTAATCACAGTGCTCCATAACACCTTTCATCATAATGCTCCATAACCACTGCCATCTCAATGACCCATGATGCCTGTCATCACAATTCTCCAAGGCCCCTCTCATCACAATGCTCGATGACACTTGTCATCACATTGCTCAATAATACCTGTCATCACAGTGTTCCCTGCCCATGTCATCACAATGCTCCATGTCCCCTATAATCACAATGCTCCATTCCTTTTTCCTCACAATGCTCCAGAATTCTTGTCATCACAATGTTCCATGACCGTGGCATCACAATGCTCCATGGCCCTTGTCATCGCAATGCTCTAGAATTCTTGTCATCACAGTGTTTCATGACCGTGTCATCACAATGCTACATGACCCTGGTCATCACAGTTCTCCATGACCTTTGTCATCACAATGCTCTATGTCGCTTTTCATCAAAATTCTCAATGACCACTTTAATCACTATGCTCGCTGACCATTTTCATCACATTTCTCTATTGTCATTACAATTCCCCGTGGCCCCTTTCTTCACAATGCTCCATGATGCCTGTCATCACAATGCTCCATGGCTTTTGTTATCACAATGCTCCAGGACCTGTTTCATCACAATACTCCATCCCCCTTGTCATCACAGTACACAATGAAACCTTTCATTACAATGGTCCATGACACTTGTCATCACAGTGCTCCATGGCCTTTATTGTCACAATGCTCCCAGGCACTTTTCATCACGATGTTCCATGAAAACTTTCATCACATTGCTCCATGACCATTTTAATCACAATAGTCCATACCCTTGTCAACACAATGCTGCAGAATCCCTGTCATCACAATTCTCCATGACTGCTGTCATCACAATAATCCAGGACAATTTTCATAACAATGCTTCCTGCCCCCAGTCCTCACAGTGCTCCATGATACCTTTCATCACAATTCCTAGATGATCAATGTCATCACAATGCCCCATGACACCTGTCATCACAATTTGCTATGACCCTTGTCATCAGAATACTCGATGAACTGTGTCATCACAGTGTTCCAGGACACATGTCATCACAAAGATCCATGATTACTTTCATCACAATGCTCCAATACACCTTTCATCACAATGCTCCATGGCCCCTGTTATCATATTGCTCCATGATATCTTTCATCACAATGCTCCATGACCCTGTCATCACAATGCTACATGACCCCTGTCATCACATTGTTCCATGGCCTATGTATTCACAATGCTCCATGGACCCTGTAATCACACTGCTCCATGTTCCCTTTCAACACAATGCTCCATGACCCCTGTCATCACAACGTTCCATGAAAGTTGTCATCAAAATGCTCCATGACCCCGGTCACCACAAGGTTCGCTGCCCTTGTCATTACAATGCTCCATGACCCTTGTTATCACAATGATACATGACCTTTTCATCACAATGTTCCATGGCCTGTGTCATCACCATGCTCCATGGTCGTTCTCATCACAATGCTCTATGACCCCTGTCATCACAATGCTTGATGACCATTGTCATCACAATGCTCCAAGGCCCCTGTCATCACAATGCCTCATGGTCTTTGTAATCACAATACTCAATGACCCGTCATCACAATGCTCCATGCCATTGTCATCACAATGCTCCATGGCCCCTGTAATCACAATGCTCAATACACTTCTCATCACAATGCTCCAGAACAATTGTCATCATAATGCTCCATTCCCGTGTCATCCCATTGCTCAATGACACTTGTCATCAAAATGTTCCTTGCCCTGTGTCATCACAGTGCTCCATGATACCTTTAATCAAAATTCTACATGACCACTGTCATCACAATGCAAGATGACCAAGTTCATCACAATGCCCCATGACATTCTCATCACAATTCACCATGACCATTGTCATCACAATGCTCCATGAACCATGTCATCACAGGGTCTCTGGACACTTGTCATCACAATGATCCATTACCACTTTCATCACAATGCTCCATGACCACTGTCTTCTCACTGCTCCATGGCCTTTGTATTCACAATGCTCCATGGCCCCTGTAATCACAGTGCTCCATAACACCTTTCATCATAATGCTCCATGACCACTGCCATCTCAATGCCCCATGACGCCTGTCATCACAATTCGCTATGACCCTTGTCCTCACAATACTCGATGAACCGTGTCATCACAGTGTTCCAGGACACATGTCATCACAATGATCCATGACTACTCTCATCACAATGATCCAATACACCTGTCATCACAATGCTCCATGCCCTTGTCATCAAAATGCTCCAGAACTCTTGTCATCATAATGCTCCATGCCAATGTCATCAAAATGCCCCATGACACTTGTCATCACAATGATCCATGCCCTTGTAATCACAATGCTCCAGAACCCTTGTCATCATAATGATGAATGCCCGTGTCATCACAAAGCTCCATGATACTTGTCATCACAATGCTCCATGGCCTTTGTCATCACAATGTTTCATGGCCCCTGTCATCACAGTGCTCCATGATACCTTTCATCACAATTCTAGATGACCACTGTCATCACAATGCCCCAAGACACATGTCATCACAATTCGCCATGGCCCTTGTCATCACAATGCTCCATGACCCGTGTCATCACAATGGTCCAGGACACTTTTCATCACAATGATCCATGATCACTTTCATCACAATGCTCCATGAACCCTGTCATCTCAATGCTCCATAGCCTTTGTATTCACAATGCTCAATGGCCCCTGTAATCACAGTGCTCCATGAACCATTTCATCACAATACTCCAAGACCGCTGTCATCACAATGCCCCATGACGCCTGCCCTCATAAATCTCCAAGTCCTCTCTTGCCTAAAAGCTCCATGATCCCTGTCAGCACAATGTTCCATGACACTTTTCATCACAATGCTCCATGACCCCTGTCATCACAAAGTTCTCTACCCATATCATCACAATGCTCCTTGTCACCTTTAATCACAATGCTCCATGCCCTTTCATCACAATGCTCCAGAATTCTTGTCATCGCAATGTTCCTTGACCGTGTCATCACAATGCTCCATGACCCTTGTCATCACAAAGCTCGATGACCCTTGTCATCACAATGATCCATGACTCCTTTCCTCACAGTGCTCCAGTACCCTTTTCATCACAATGCTCCATGCCATTGTCAGCACAATGCTCCTTGGACCCTGTCATCAAAATGCTCCATCCCCTTTTCATCCCATTGCTCCAGATATCCTATCATCACAATGCTCCTGGCCCGAGTCAACACAATGCTCCATGACCCCTGTCATCAAAATGCTTTATGAACCTTGTTATCAGAATATTCCATGACCCCTGTCATCAAAATGATCCATGACCGTTGTCATCACAATGCTGCATGATACCTTTCATCCCAACTCTCTGTGACCGCTGTCATCACAATGCTCCAGGACAATTTTCATCACAATGCTCCATGCCCCCTGTCATCACAGTGCCCCATAACCCCTGTAATCACAATGGTCCATGACCCTGTCATCACAACACTACATGACCCCTGTCATCACATTGTTCCATGGCCTATGTATTCACAATGCTCCATGGACCCTGTAATCACACTGCTCCATGTTCCCTTTCAACACAATGCTCCATGACCCCTGTCATCACAACGTCCCATGAAAGTTGTCATCAAAATGCTCCATGACCCCGGTCACCACAAGGTTCCCTGCCCTTGTCATCACAATGCTCCATGACCCTTGTAATCACAATGGTACATGGCCTTGTCATCACAATGTTCCATGGCCTCTGTCATCACCATGCTCCATGGTCTTTCTCATCACAATGCTCTATGACCCCTGTCATCACAATGCTTGATGACCATTGTCATCACAATGCTCCAAGGCCCCTGTCATCACAATGCCTCATGGTCTTTGTAATCACAATGCTCAATGACCCCTGTCATCACAATGCTCCATGGCCCCTGTAATCACAATGCTCAATACCCTTGTCATCACAATGCTCCAGAACACTTGTCATCATAATGCTGCATTCCCGTGGCATCCCATTGCTCAATGACACTTGTCATCAAAATGTTCCTTGCCCTTTGTCATCACAGTGCTCCATGATACCTTTAATCAAAATTCTACATGACCACTGTCATCACAATGCAAGATGACCAAGGTCATCACAATGCCCCATGACACGTGTCATCACAATTCACCTTGGCCCTTTTCATCTCAATGCTGTATGAACCGTGTCATCACTAGGTGCCAGGACACTTGTCATCACAGTGATCCATGACCACTTTCATCACAATGCTCCATGAACTCTGTTATCTCAATGCTCCATGGCCTTTGTATTCACAATGCTCCATTGTCCCAATAATCGCGTTGCTCCATGAACACTTTCATCACAATGCTCCTTGACCACTGTCACCATAATGCCCCATGAGGTCTCTCATCACTGTGCTCCAAGGCCACTCTCATCAAAATGCTCCATGATCTGTGTCAGCACAATATTGCATGACACTTGTCATCACAATGCTCCATGATCCCTGTAATCACAATGATCCCTGCCAATGTTATCAAATTGCTCCATGTCTCCTGTAATCACAATACTCCATGCCCTTGTCATCACAATGCTCCAGGTCTGTTGTAATCACCATGCTTCATGCCCGTGTCATCACAATGCTCCATGAATCTTGTCTTCACAATGCTCCATGGCCTTTGTCATCACAATGCTCCGTGACCCCTGTCAACACAATGCCTAATGAGCCCTGTCATCAAAATGCTAAATGGCACTTGTCATCACAATGCTCTATGATGCCTGTCATCACTATTCTCCATGTCACTTGTTGTCACAATGCTCCATGGCCCCTGTAACCACAGTACTCCATGACCCCTTTCATCACAATGCCCAATGCCACCTCTCATCACAATTCTCCATGGCATTTGTCATCACGATGCTCCATGACACCTGTCATCACAATGCTCCATGACACTTGTCATCACAATCCTTGATGGCCCTTGTCATCACAGTGTTCCTTGGTGCTTTCATCACAATGCTTCATGACAAGTTTCATCAAAATACTCCAAGATTTGTTTCATCAGAATGCTCCATGGCCCTTGTCATTACAAATCCACATGATCCCTTTCATCACAATTCTCCATGGCAACTTACATAAAAATCCTCCATGCCCCTGTCATCACAATGCCCAATAATACCTGTTTTTACAATGATCCAAGACCCTTGTCATCACAAGGCTCCATGTCCCTTGTATTCACAATGCTCCATGGGCCTTGTCATCACAATGCTCCATGAAATATTTCCTCACAATGCTCCAGTACGCCTTTCATCCAAATTCCCCATGGCCACTGTCATCACAGTTCTCCATGACCCCTGTCATCGTAATGGTCCATGACCCGTTTCATCTCAATTCTCCATGACACCTGTCATCACAATGCTCCATGGCCTTTGTCATCACAATGCTCCATGGCCCCTGTAATCACAGTGCTCCATGACCCGTTTCATCTCAATTCTACATGACCTAACTCATCACAATGCCCCATGACCCCTGTAATCACAATGCTCGATGACCCTTGTCATCACAGTGCTCCAAGCCTTTGTCATCACACTGCTCCATGGCCCTTGTAATCACAATGCTCCATGCCCTTGTCATCACAAGGCTCCAGAACTCTTGTCATTATAATGCTCCTTGTCCGTTTCATCACCATGCTCCATGAAACTTGTCATCACAATGCTCCACGGCCCCTCTCATTACTGTGCTCCATAATAACTTTAATCACATTTCTAGATGACCACTGCCATCACAATGCCCCATGACATTGTCATCACAATTCACCATGACCATTGTCATCACAATGCTCCATGAACAATGTCATCACAGGGTCCCAGGACACTTGTCATCACAATGATCCATTACCACTTTCATCTCAATGCTCCATGACCACTGTCATCTAAATGCTCCATGGCCTTTGTATTCACAATGCTCCATGGCCCCTGTAATCACAGTGCTCCATAACACCTTTCATCATAATGCTCCATAACCACTGCCATCTCAATGACCCATGATGCCTGTCATCACAATTCTCCAAGGCCCCTCTCATCACAATGCTCGATGACACTTGTCATCACATTGCTCAATAATACCTGTCATCACAGTGTTCCCTGCCCATGTCATCACAATGCTCCATGTCCCCTATAATCACAATGCTCCATTCCTTTTTCCTCACAATGCTCCAGAATTCTTGTCATCACAATGTTCCATGACCGTGGCATCACAATGCTCCATGGCCCTTGTCATCACAATGCTCTAGAATTCTTGTCATCACAGTGTTTCATGACCGTGTCATCACAATGCTACATGACCCTGGTCATCACAGTTCTCCATGACCTTTGTCATCACAATGCTCTATGTCGCTTTTCATCAAAATTCTCAATGACCACTTTAATCACTATGCTCGCTGACCATTTTCATCACATTTCTCTATTGTCATTACAATTCCCCATGGCCCCTTTCTTCACAATGCTCCATGATGCCTGTCATCACAATGCTCCATGGCTTTTGTTATCACAATGCTCCAGGACCTGTTTCATCACAATACTCCATCCCCCTTGTCATCACAGTACACAATGAAACCTTTCATTACAATGGTCCATGACACTTGTCATCACAGTGCTCCATGGCCTTTATTGTCACAATGCTCCCAGGCACTTTTCATCACGATGTTCCATGAAAACTTTCATCACATTGCTCCATGACCATTTTAATCACAATAGTCCATACCCTTGTCAACACAATGCTGCAGAATCCCTGTCATCACAATTCTCCATGACTGCTGTCATCACAATAATCCAGGACAATTTTCATAACAATGCTTCCTGCCCCCAGTCCTCACAGTGCTCCATGATACCTTTCATCACAATTCCTAGATGATCAATGTCATCACAATGCCCCATGACACCTGTCATCACAATTTGCTATGACCCTTGTCATCAGAATACTCGATGAACTGTGTCATCACAGTGTTCCAGGACACATGTCATCACAAAGATCCATGATTACTTTCATCACAATGCTCCAATACACCTTTCATCACAATGCTCCATGGCCCCTGTTATCATATTGCTCCATGATATCTTTCATCACAATGCTCCATGACCCCTGTCATCACAAAGTTCTCTACCCATATCATCACAATGCTCCTTGTCACCTTTAATCACAATGCTCCATGCCCTTTCATCACAATGCTCCAGAATTCTTGTCATCGCAATGTTCCTTGACCGTGTCATCACAATGCTCCATGACCCTTGTCATCACAAAGCTCGATGACCCTTGTCATCACAATGATCCATGACTCCTTTCCTCACAGTGCTCCAGTACCCTTTTCATCACAATGCTCCATGCCATTGTCAGCACAATGCTCCTTGGACCCTGTCATCAAAATGCTCCATCCCCTTTTCATCACATTGCTCCAGATATCCTATCATCACAATGCTCCTGGCCCGAGTCAACACAATGCTCCATGACCCCTGTCATCAAAATGCTTTATGAACCTTGTTATCAGAATATTCCATGACCCCTGTCATCAAAATGATCCATGACCGTTGTCATCACAATGCTGCATGATACCTTTCATCCCAACTCTCTGTGACCGCTGTCATCACAATGCTCCAGGACAATTTTCATCACAATGCTCCATGCCCCCTGTCATCACAGTGCCCCATAACCCCTGTAATCACAATGGTCCATGACCCTGTCATCACAACACTACATGACCCCTGTCATCACATTGTTCCATGGCCTATGTATTCACAATGCTCCATGGACCCTGTAATCACACTGCTCCATGTTCCCTTTCAACACAATGCTCCATGACCCCTGTCATCACAACGTCCCATGAAAGTTGTCATCAAAATGCTCCATGACCCCGGTCACCACAAGGTTCCCTGCCCTTGTCATCACAATGCTCCATGACCCTTGTAATCACAATGGTACATGGCCTTGTCATCACAATGTTCCATGGCCTCTGTCATCACCATGCTCCATGGTCTTTCTCATCACAATGCTCTATGACCCCTGTCATCACAATGCTTGATGACCATTGTCATCACAATGCTCCAAGGCCCCTGTCATCACAATGCCTCATGGTCTTTGTAATCACAATGCTCAATGACCCCTGTCATCACAATGCTCCATGGCCCCTGTAATCACAATGCTCAATACCCTTGTCATCACAATGCTCCAGAACACTTGTCATCATAATGCTGCATTCCCGTGGCATCCCATTGCTCAATGACACTTGTCATCAAAATGTTCCTTGCCCTTTGTCATCACAGTGCTCCATGATACCTTTAATCAAAATTCTACATGACCACTGTCATCACAATGCAAGATGACCAAGGTCATCACAATGCCCCATGACACGTGTCATCACAATTCACCTTGGCCCTTTTCATCTCAATGCTGTATGAACCGTGTCATCACTAGGTGCCAGGACACTTGTCATCACAGTGATCCATGACCACTTTCATCACAATGCTCCATGAACTCTGTTATCTCAATGCTCCATGGCCTTTGTATTCACAATGCTCCATTGTCCCGATAATCGCGTTGCTCCATGAACACTTTCATCACAATGCTCCTTGACCACTGTCACCATAATGCCCCATGAGGTCTCTCATCACTGTGCTCCAAGGCCACTCTCATCAAAATGCTCCATGATCTGTGTCAGCACAATATTGCATGACACTTGTCATCACAATGCTCCATGATCCCTGTAATCACAATGATCCCTGCCAATGTTATCAAATTGCTCCATGTCTCCTGTAATCACAATACTCCATGCCCTTGTCATCACAATGCTCCAGGTCTGTTGTAATCACCATGCTTCATGCCCGTGTCATCACAATGCTCCATGAATCTTGTCTTCACAATGCTCCATGGCCTTTGTCATCACAATGCTCCGTGACCCCTGTCAACACAATGCCTAATGAGCCCTGTCATCAAAATGCTAAATGGCACTTGTCATCACAATGCTCTATGATGCCTGTCATCACTATTCTCCATGTCACTTGTTGTCACAATGCTCCATGGCCCCTGTAACCACAGTACTCCATGACCCCTTTCATCACAATGCCCAATGCCACCTCTCATCACAATTCTCCATGGCATTTGTCATCACGATGCTCCATGACACCTGTCATCACAATGCTCCATGACACTTGTCATCACAATCCTTGATGGCCCTTGTCATCACAGTGTTCCTTGGTGCTTTCATCACAATGCTTCATGACAAGTTTCATCAAAATACTCCAAGATTTGTTTCATCAGAATGCTCCATGGCCCTTGTCATTACAAATCCACATGATCCCTTTCATCACAATTCTCCATGGCAACTTACATAAAAATCCTCCATGCCCCTGTCATCACAATGCCCAATAATACCTGTTTTTACAATGATCCAAGACCCTTGTCATCACAAGGCTCCATGTCCCTTGTATTCACAATGCTCCATGGGCCTTGTCATCACAATGCTCCATGAAATATTTCCTCACAATGCTCCAGTACGCCTTTCATCCAAATTCCCCATGGCCACTGTCATCACAGTTCTCCATGACCCCTGTCATCGTAATGGTCCATGACCCGTTTCATCTCAATTCTCCATGACACCTGTCATCACAATGCTCCATGGCCTTTGTCATCACAATGCTCCATGGCCCCTGTAATCACAGTGCTCCATGACCCGTTTCATCTCAATTCTACATGACCTAACTCATCACAATGCCCCATGACCCCTGTAATCACAATGCTCGATGACCCTTGTCATCACAGTGCTCCAAGCCTTTGTCATCACACTGCTCCATGGCCCTTGTAATCACAATGCTCCATGCCCTTGTCATCACAAGGCTCCAGAACTCTTGTCATTATAATGCTCCTTGTCCGTTTCATCACCATGCTCCATGAAACTTGTCATCACAATGCTCCACGGCCCCTCTCATTACTGTGCTCCATAATAACTTTAATCACATTTCTAGATGACCACTGCCATCACAATGCCCCATGACATTGTCATCACAATTCACCATGACCATTGTCATCACAATGCTCCATGAACAATGTCATCACAGGGTCCCAGGACACTTGTCATCACAATGATCCATTACCACTTTCATCTCAATGCTCCATGACCACTGTCATCTAAATGCTCCATGGCCTTTGTATTCACAATGCTCCATGGCCCCTGTAATCACAGTTCTCCATAACACCTTTCATCATAATGCTCCATAACCACTGCCATCTCAATGACCCATGATGCCTGTCATCACAATTCTCCAAGGCCCCTCTCATCACAATGCTCGATGACACTTGTCATCACATTGCTCAATAATACCTGTCATCACAGTGTTCCCTGCCCATGTCATCACAATGCTCCATGTCCCCTATAATCACAATGCTCCATTCCTTTTTCCTCACAATGCTCCAGAATTCTTGTCATCACAATGTTCCATGACCGTGGCATCACAATGCTCCATGGCCCTTGTCATCACAATGCTCTAGAATTCTTGTCATCACAGTGTTTCATGACCGTGTCATCACAATGCTACATGACCCTGGTCATCACAGTTCTCCATGACCTTTGTCATCACAATGCTCTATGTCGCTTTTCATCAAAATTCTCAATGACCACTTTAATCACTATGCTCGCTGA
Organism: Balaenoptera physalus; assembly: GCF_965194825.1. Lineage (NCBI taxonomy): Eukaryota > Metazoa > Chordata > Mammalia > Artiodactyla > Balaenopteridae > Balaenoptera > Balaenoptera physalus. The sequence continues at coordinate 34,283 of NW_028124987.1, read as the reverse complement.
CCATTTTCATCACATTTCTCTATTGTCATTACAATTCCCCGTGGCCCCTTTCTTCACAATGCTCCATGATGCCTGTCATCACAATGCTCCATGGCTTTTGTTATCACAATGCTCCAGGACCTGTTTCATCACAATACTCCATCCCCCTTGTCATCACAGTACACAATGAAACCTTTCATTACAATGGTCCATGACACTTGTCATCACAGTGCTCCATGGCCTTTATTGTCACAATGCTCCCAGGCACTTTTCATCACGATGTTCCATGAAAACTTTCATCACATTGCTCCATGACCATTTTAATCACAATAGTCCATACCCTTGTCAACACAATGCTGCAGAATCCCTGTCATCACAATTCTCCATGACTGCTGTCATCACAATAATCCAGGACAATTTTCATAACAATGCTTCCTGCCCCCAGTCCTCACAGTGCTCCATGATACCTTTCATCACAATTCCTAGATGATCAATGTCATCACAATGCCCCATGACACCTGTCATCACAATTTGCTATGACCCTTGTCATCAGAATACTCGATGAACTGTGTCATCACAGTGTTCCAGGACACATGTCATCACAAAGATCCATGATTACTTTCATCACAATGCTCCAATACACCTTTCATCACAATGCTCCATGGCCCCTGTTATCATATTGCTCCATGATATCTTTCATCACAATGCTCCATGACCCTGTCATCACAATGCTACATGACCCCTGTCATCACATTGTTCCATGGCCTATGTATTCACAATGCTCCATGGACCCTGTAATCACACTGCTCCATGTTCCCTTTCAACACAATGCTCCATGACCCCTGTCATCACAACGTTCCATGAAAGTTGTCATCAAAATGCTCCATGACCCCGGTCACCACAAGGTTCGCTGCCCTTGTCATTACAATGCTCCATGACCCTTGTTATCACAATGATACATGACCTTTTCATCACAATGTTCCATGGCCTCTGTCATCACCATGCTCCATGGTCGTTCTCATCACAATGCTCTATGACCCCTGTCATCACAATGCTTGATGACCATTGTCATCACAATGCTCCAAGGCCCCTGTCATCACAATGCCTCATGGTCTTTGTAATCACAATACTCAATGACCCGTCATCACAATGCTCCATGCCATTGTCATCACAATGCTCCATGGCCCCTGTAATCACAATGCTCAATACACTTCTCATCACAATGCTCCAGAACACTTGTCATCATAATGCTCCATTCCCGTGTCATCCCATTGCTCAATGACACTTGTCATCAAAATGTTCCTTGCCCTGTGTCATCACAGTGCTCCATGATACCTTTAATCAAAATTCTACATGACCACTGTCATCACAATGCAAGATGACCAAGTTCATCACAATGCCCCATGACATTCTCATCACAATTCACCATGACCGTTGTCATCACAATGCTCCATGAACCATGTCATCACAGGGTCTCTGGACACTTGTCATCACAATGATCCATTACCACTTTCATCACAATGCTCCATGACCACTGTCTTCTCACTGCTCCATGGCCTTTGTATTCACAATGCTCCATGGCCCCTGTAATCACAGTGCTCCATAACACCTTTCATCATAATGCTCCATGACCACTGCCATCTCAATGCCCCATGACGCCTGTCATCACAATTCGCTATGACCCTTGTCCTCACAATACTCGATGAACCGTGTCATCACAGTGTTCCAGGACACATGTCATCACAATGATCCATGACTACTCTCATCACAATGATCCAATACACCTGTCATCACAATGCTCCATGCCCTTGTCATCAAAATGCTCCAGAACTCTTGTCATCATAATGCTCCATGCCAATGTCATCAAAATGCCCCATGACACTTGTCATCACAATGATCCATGCCCTTGTAATCACAATGCTCCAGAACCCTTGTCATCATAATGATGAATGCCCGTGTCATCACAAAGCTCCATGATACTTGTCATCACAATGCTCCATGGCCTTTGTCATCACAATGTTTCATGGCCCCTGTCATCACAGTGCTCCATGATACCTTTCATCACAATTCTAGATGACCACTGTCATCACAATGCCCCAAGACACATGTCATCACAATTCGCCATGGCCCTTGTCATCACAATGCTCCATGACCCGTGTCATCACAATGGTCCAGGACACTTTTCATCACAATGATCCATGATCACTTTCATCACAATGCTCCATGAACCCTGTCATCTCAATGCTCCATAGCCTTTGTATTCACAATGCTCAATGGCCCCTGTAATCACAGTGCTCCATGAACCATTTCATCACAATACTCCAAGACCGCTGTCATCACAATGCCCCATGACGCCTGCCCTCATAAATCTCCAAGTCCTCTCTTGCCTAAAAGCTCCATGATCCCTGTCAGCACAATGTTCCATGACACTTTTCATCACAATGCTCCATGACCCCTGTCATCACAAAGTTCTCTACCCATATCATCACAATGCTCCTTGTCACCTTTAATCACAATGCTCCATGCCCTTTCATCACAATGCTCCAGAATTCTTGTCATCGCAATGTTCCTTGACCGTGTCATCACAATGCTCCATGACCCTTGTCATCACAAAGCTCGATGACCCTTGTCATCACAATGATCCATGACTCCTTTCCTCACAGTGCTCCAGTACCCTTTTCATCACAATGCTCCATGCCATTGTCAGCACAATGCTCCTTGGACCCTGTCATCAAAATGCTCCATCCCCTTTTCATCACAATGCTCCAGATATCCTATCATCACAATGCTCCTGGCCCGAGTCAACACAATGCTCCATGACCCCTGTCATCAAAATGCTTTATGAACCTTGTTATCAGAATATTCCATGACCCCTGTCATCAAAATGATCCATGACCGTTGTCATCACAATGCTGCATGATACCTTTCATCCCAACTCTCTGTGACCGCTGTCATCACAATGCTCCAGGACAATTTTCATCACAATGCTCCATGCCCCCTGTCATCACAGTGCCCCATAACCCCTGTAATCACAATGGTCCATGACCCTGTCATCACAACACTACATGACCCCTGTCATCACATTGTTCCATGGCCTATGTATTCACAATGCTCCATGGACCCTGTAATCACACTGCTCCATGTTCCCTTTCAACACAATGCTCCATGACCCCTGTCATCACAACGTCCCATGAAAGTTGTCATCAAAATGCTCCATGACCCCGGTCACCACAAGGTTCCCTGCCCTTGTCATCACAATGCTCCATGACCCTTGTAATCACAATGGTACATGGCCTTGTCATCACAATGTTCCATGGCCTCTGTCATCACCATGCTCCATGGTCTTTCTCATCACAATGCTCTATGACCCCTGTCATCACAATGCTTGATGACCATTGTCATCACAATGCTCCAAGGCCCCTGTCATCACAATGCCTCATGGTCTTTGTAATCACAATGCTCAATGACCCCTGTCATCACAATGCTCCATGGCCCCTGTAATCACAATGCTCAATACCCTTGTCATCACAATGCTCCAGAACACTTGTCATCATAATGCTGCATTCCCGTGGCATCCCATTGCTCAATGACACTTGTCATCAAAATGTTCCTTGCCCTTTGTCATCACAGTGCTCCATGATACCTTTAATCAAAATTCTACATGACCACTGTCATCACAATGCAAGATGACCAAGGTCATCACAATGCCCCATGACACGTGTCATCACAATTCACCTTGGCCCTTTTCATCTCAATGCTGTATGAACCGTGTCATCACTAGGTGCCAGGACACTTGTCATCACAGTGATCCATGACCACTTTCATCACAATGCTCCATGAACTCTGTTATCTCAATGCTTCATGGCCTTTGTATTCACAATGCTCCATTGTCCCGATAATCGCGTTGCTCCATGAACACTTTCATCACAATGCTCCTTGACCACTGTCACCATAATGCCCCATGAGGTCTCTCATCACTGTGCTCCAAGGCCACTCTCATCAAAATGCTCCATGATCTGTGTCAGCACAATATTGCATGACACTTGTCATCACAATGCTCCATGATCCCTGTAATCACAATGATCCCTGCCAATGTTATCAAATTGCTCCATGTCTCCTGTAATCACAATACTCCATGCCCTTGTCATCACAATGCTCCAGGTCTGTTGTAATCACCATGCTTCATGCCCGTGTCATCACAATGCTCCATGAATCTTGTCTTCACAATGCTCCATGGCCTTTGTCATCACAATGCTCCGTGACCCCTGTCAACACAATGCCTAATGAGCCCTGTCATCAAAATGCTAAATGGCACTTGTCATCACAATGCTCTATGATGCCTGTCATCACTATTCTCCATGTCACTTGTTGTCACAATGCTCCATGGCCCCTGTAACCACAGTACTCCATGACCCCTTTCATCACAATGCCCAATGCCACCTCTCATCACAATTCTCCATGGCATTTGTCATCACGATGCTCCATGACACCTGTCATCACAATGCTCCATGACACTTGTCATCACAATCCTTGATGGCCCTTGTCATCACAGTGTTCCTTGGTGCTTTTCATCACAATGCTCCATGACAAGTTTCATCAAAATACTCCAAGATTTGTTTCATCAGAATGCTCCATGGCCCTTGTCATTACAAATCCACATGATCCCTTTCATCACAATTCTCCATGGCAACTTACATAAAAATCCTCCATGCCCCTGTCATCACAATGCCCAATAATACCTGTTTTTACAATGATCCAAGACCCTTGTCATCACAAGGCTCCATGTCCCTTGTATTCACAATGCTCCATGGGCCTTGTCCTCACAATGCTCCATGAAATATTTCCTCACAATGCTCCAGTACGCCTTTCATCCAAATTCCCCATGGCCACTGTCATCACAGTTCTCCATGACCCCTGTCATCGTAATGGTCCATGACCCGTTTCATCTCAATTCTCCATGACACCTGTCATCACAATGCTCCATGGCCTTTGTCATCACAATGCTCCATGGCCCCTGTAATCACAGTGCTCCATGACCCGTTTCATCTCAATTCTACATGACCTAACTCATCACAATGCCCCATGACCCCTGTAATCACAATGCTCGATGACCCTTGTCATCACAGTGCTCCAAGCCTTTGTCATCACACTGCTCCATGGCCCTTGTAATCACAATGCTCCATGCCCTTGTCATCACAAGGCTCCAGAACTCTTGTCATTATAATGCTCCTTGTCCGTTTCATCACCATGCTCCATGAAACTTGTCATCACAATGCTCCACGGCCCCTCTCATTACTGTGCTCCATAATAACTTTAATCACATTTCTAGATGACCACTGCCATCACAATGCCCCATGACATTGTCATCACAATTCACCATGACCATTGTCATCACAATGCTCCATGAACAATGTCATCACAGGGTCCCAGGACACTTGTCATCACAATGATCCATTACCACTTTCATCTCAATGCTCCATGACCACTGTCATCTAAATGCTCCATGGCCTTTGTATTCACAATGCTCCATGGCCCCTGTAATCACAGTGCTCCATAACACCTTTCATCATAATGCTCCATAACCACTGCCATCTCAATGACCCATGATGCCTGTCATCACAATTCTCCAAGGCCCCTCTCATCACAATGCTCGATGACACTTGTCATCACATTGCTCAATAATACCTGTCATCACAGTGTTCCCTGCCCATGTCATCACAATGCTCCATGTCCCCTATAATCACAATGCTCCATTCCTTTTTCCTCACAATGCTCCAGAATTCTTGTCATCACAATGTTCCATGACCGTGGCATCACAATGCTCCATGGCCCTTGTCATCACAATGCTCTAGAATTCTTGTCATCACAGTGTTTCATGACCGTGTCATCACAATGCTACATGACCCTGGTCATCACAGTTCTCCATGACCTTTGTCATCACAATGCTCTATGTCGCTTTTCATCAAAATTCTCAATGACCACTTTAATCACTATGCTCGCTGACCATTTTCATCACATTTCTCTATTGTCATTACAATTCCCCGTGGCCCCTTTCTTCACAATGCTCCATGATGCCTGTCATCACAATGCTCCATGGCTTTTGTTATCACAATGCTCCAGGACCTGTTTCATCACAATACTCCATCCCCCTTGTCATCACAGTACACAATGAAACCTTTCATTACAATGGTCCATGACACTTGTCATCACAGTGCTCCATGGCCTTTATTGTCACAATGCTCCCAGGCACTTTTCATCACGATGTTCCATGAAAACTTTCATCACATTGCTCCATGACCATTTTAATCACAATAGTCCATACCCTTGTCAACACAATGCTGCAGAATCCCTGTCATCACAATTCTCCATGACTGCTGTCATCACAATAATCCAGGACAATTTTCATAACAATGCTTCCTGCCCCCAGTCCTCACAGTGCTCCATGATACCTTTCATCACAATTCCTAGATGATCAATGTCATCACAATGCCCCATGACACCTGTCATCACAATTTGCTATGACCCTTGTCATCAGAATACTCGATGAACTGTGTCATCACAGTGTTCCAGGACACATGTCATCACAAAGATCCATGATTACTTTCATCACAATGCTCCAATACACCTTTCATCACAATGCTCCATGGCCCCTGTTATCATATTGCTCCATGATATCTTTCATCACAATGCTCCATGACCCTGTCATCACAATGCTACATGACCCCTGTCATCACATTGTTCCATGGCCTATGTATTCACAATGCTCCATGGACCCTGTAATCACACTGCTCCATGTTCCCTTTCAACACAATGCTCCATGACCCCTGTCATCACAACGTTCCATGAAAGTTGTCATCAAAATGCTCCATGACCCCGGTCACCACAAGGTTCGCTGCCCTTGTCATTACAATGCTCCATGACCCTTGTTATCACAATGATACATGACCTATTCATCACAATGTTCCATGGCCTCTGTCATCACCATGCTCCATGGTCGTTCTCATCACAATGCTCTATGACCCCTGTCATCACAATGCTTGATGACCATTGTCATCACAATGCTCCAAGGCCCCTGTCATCACAATGCCTCATGGTCTTTGTAATCACAATACTCAATGACCCGTCATCACAATGCTCCATGCCATTGTCATCACAATGCTCCATGGCCCCTGTAATCACAATGCTCAATACACTTCTCATCACAATGCTCCAGAACACTTGTCATCATAATGCTCCATTCCCGTGTCATCCCATTGCTCAATGACACTTGTCATCAAAATGTTCCTTGCCCTGTGTCATCACAGTGCTCCATGATACCTTTAATCAAAATTCTACATGACCACTGTCATCACAATGCAAGATGACCAAGTTCATCACAATGCCCCATGACATTCTCATCACAATTCACCATGACCGTTGTCATCACAATGCTCCATGAACCATGTCATCACAGGGTCTCTGGACACTTGTCATCACAATGATCCATTACCACTTTCATCACAATGCTCCATGACCACTGTCTTCTCACTGCTCCATGGCCTTTGTATTCACAATGCTCCATGGCCCCTGTAATCACAGTGCTCCATAACACCTTTCATCATAATGCTCCATGACCACTGCCATCTCAATGCCCCATGACGCCTGTCATCACAATTCGCTATGACCCTTGTCCTCACAATACTCGATGAACCGTGTCATCACAGTGTTCCAGGACCCATGTCATCACAATGATCCATGACTACTCTCATCACAATGATCCAATACACCTGTCATCACAATGCTCCATGCCCTTGTCATCAAAATGCTCCAGAACTCTTGTCATCATAATGCTCCATGCCAATGTCATCAAAATGCCCCATGACACTTGTCATCACAATGATCCATGCCCTTGTAATCACAATGCTCCAGAACCCTTGTCATCATAATGATGAATGCCCGTGTCATCACAAAGCTCCATGATACTTGTCATCACAATGCTCCATGGCCTTTGTCATCACAATGTTTCATGGCCCCTGTCATCACAGTGCTCCATGATACCTTTCATCACAATTCTAGATGACCACTGTCATCACAATGCCCCAAGACACATGTCATCACAATTCGCCATGGCCCTTGTCATCACAATGCTCCATGACCCGTGTCATCACAATGGTCCAGGACACTTTTCATCACAATGATCCATGATCACTTTCATCACAATGCTCCATGAACCCTGTCATCTCAATGCTCCATAGCCTTTGTATTCACAATGCTCAATGGCCCCTGTAATCACAGTGCTCCATGAACCATTTCATCACAATACTCCAAGACCGCTGTCATCACAATGCCCCATGACGCCTGCCCTCATAAATCTCCAAGTCCTCTCTTGCCTAAAAGCTCCATGATCCCTGTCAGCACAATGTTCCATGACACTTTTCATCACAATGCTCCATGACCCCTGTCATCACAAAGTTCTCTACCCATATCATCACAATGCTCCTTGTCACCTTTAATCACAATGCTCCATGCCCTTTCATCACAATGCTCCAGAATTCTTGTCATCGCAATGTTCCTTGACCGTGTCATCACAATGCTCCATGACCCTTGTCATCACAAAGCTCGATGACCCTTGTCATCACAATGATCCATGACTCCTTTCCTCACAGTGCTCCAGTACCCTTTTCATCACAATGCTCCATGCCATTGTCAGCACAATGCTCCTTGGACCCTCTCATCAAAATGCTCCATCCCCTTTTCATCACATTGCTCCAGATATCCTATCATCACAATGCTCCTGGCCCGAGTCAACACAATGCTCCATGACCCCTGTCATCAAAATGCTTTATGAACCTTGTTATCAGAATATTCCATGACCCCTGTCATCAAAATGATCCATGACCGTTGTCATCACAATGCTGCATGATACCTTTCATCCCAACTCTCTGTGACCGCTGTCATCACAATGCTCCAGGACAATTTTCATCACAATGCTCCATGCCCCCTGTCATCACAGTGCCCCATAACCCCTGTAATCACAATGGTCCATGACCCTGTCATCACAACACTACATGACCCCTGTCATCACATTGTTCCATGGCCTATGTATTCACAATGCTCCATGGACCCTGTAATCACACTGCTCCATGTTCCCTTTCAACACAATGCTCCATGACCCCTGTCATCACAACGTCCCATGAAAGTTGTCATCAAAATGCTCCATGACCCCGGTCACCACAAGGTTCCCTGCCCTTGTCATCACAATGCTCCATGACCCTTGTAATCACAATGGTACATGGCCTTGTCATCACAATGTTCCATGGCCTCTGTCATCACCATGCTCCATGGTCTTTCTCATCACAATGCTCTATGACCCCTGTCATCACAATGCTTGATGACCATTGTCATCACAATGCTCCAAGGCCCCTGTCATCACAATGCCTCATGGTCTTTGTAATCACAATGCTCAATGACCCCTGTCATCACAATGCTCCATGGCCCCTGTAATCACAATGCTCAATACCCTTGTCATCACAATGCTCCAGAACACTTGTCATCATAATGCTGCATTCCCGTGGCATCCCATTGCTCAATGACACTTGTCATCAAAATGTTCCTTGCCCTTTGTCATCACAGTGCTCCATGATACCTTTAATCAAAATTCTACATGACCACTGTCATCACAATGCAAGATGACCAAGGTCATCACAATGCCCCATGACACGTGTCATCACAATTCACCTTGGCCCTTTTCATCTCAATGCTGTATGAACCGTGTCATCACTAGGTGCCAGGACACTTGTCATCACAGTGATCCATGACCACTTTCATCACAATGCTCCATGAACTCTGTTATCTCAATGCTCCATGGCCTTTGTATTCACAATGCTCCATTGTCCCGATAATCGCGTTGCTCCATGAACACTTTCATCACAATGCTCCTTGACCACTGTCACCATAATGCCCCATGAGGTCTCTCATCACTGTGCTCCAAGGCCACTCTCATCAAAATGCTCCATGATCTGTGTCAGCACAATATTGCATGACACTTGTCATCACAATGCTCCATGATCCCTGTAATCACAATGATCCCTGCCAATGTTATCAAATTGCTCCATGTCTCCTGTAATCACAATACTCCATGCCCTTGTCATCACAATGCTCCAGGTCTGTTGTAATCACCATGCTTCATGCCCGTGTCATCACAATGCTCCATGAATCTTGTCTTCACAATGCTCCATGGCCTTTGTCATCACAATGCTCCGTGACCCCTGTCAACACAATGCCTAATGAGCCCTGTCATCAAAATGCTAAATGGCACTTGTCATCACAATGCCCTATGATGCCTGTCATCACTATTCTCCATGTCACTTGTTGTCACAATGCTCCATGGCCCCTGTAACCACAGTACTCCATGACCCCTTTCATCACAATGCCCAATGCCACCTCTCATCACAATTCTCCATGGCATTTGTCATCACGATGCTCCATGACACCTGTCATCACAATGCTCCATGACACTTGTCATCACAATCCTTGATGGCCCTTGTCATCACAGTGTTCCTTGGTGCTTTTCATCACAATGCTTCATGACAAGTTTCATCAAAATACTCCAAGATTTGTTTCATCAGAATGCTCCATGGCCCTTGTCATTACAAATCCACATGATCCCTTTCATCACAATTCTCCATGGCAACTTACATAAAAATCCTCCATGCCCCTGTCATCACAATGCCCAATAATACCTGTTTTTACAATGATCCAAGACCCTTGTCATCACAAGGCTCCATGTCCCTTGTATTCACAATGCTCCATGGGCCTTGTCATCACAATGCTCCATGAAATATTTCCTCACAATGCTCCAGTACGCCTTTCATCCAAATTCCCCATGGCCACTGTCATCACAGTTCTCCATGACCCCTGTCATCGTAATGGTCCATGACCCGTTTCATCTCAATTCTCCATGACACCTGTCATCACAATGCTCCATGGCCTTTGTCATCACAATGCTCCATGGCCCCTGTAATCACAGTGCTCCATGACCCGTTTCATCTCAATTCTACATGACCTAACTCATCACAATGCCCCATGACCCCTGTAATCACAATGCTCGATGACCCTTGTCATCACAGTGCTCCAAGCCTTTGTCATCACACTGCTCCATGGCCCTTGTAATCACAATGCTCCATGCCCTTGTCATCACAAGGCTCCAGAACTCTTGTCATTATAATGCTCCTTGTCCGTTTCATCACCATGCTCCATGAAACTTGTCATCACAATGCTCCACGGCCCCTCTCATTACTGTGCTCCATAATAACTTTAATCACATTTCTAGATGACCACTGCCATCACAATGCCCCATGACATTGTCATCACAATTCACCATGACCATTGTCATCACAATGCTCCATGAACAATGTCATCACAGGGTCCCAGGACACTTGTCATCACAATGATCCATTACCACTTTCATCTCAATGCTCCATGACCACTGTCATCTAAATGCTCCATGGCCTTTGTATTCACAATGCTCCATGGCCCCTGTAATCACAGTGCTCCATAACACCTTTCATCATAATGCTCCATAACCACTGCCATCTCAATGACCCATGATGCCTGTCATCACAATTCTCCAAGGCCCCTCTCATCACAATGCTCGATGACACTTGTCATCACATTGCTCAATAATACCTGTCATCACAGTGTTCCCTGCCCATGTCATCACAATGCTCCATGTCCCCTATAATCACAATGCTCCATTCCTTTTTCCTCACAATGCTCCAGAATTCTTGTCATCACAATGTTCCATGACCGTGGCATCACAATGCTCCATGGCCCTTGTCATCACAATGCTCTAGAATTCTTGTCATCACAGTGTTTCATGACCGTGTCATCACAATGCTACATGACCCTGGTCATCACAGTTCTCCATGACCTTTGTCATCACAATGCTCTATGTCGCTTTTCATCAAAATTCTCAATGACCACTTTAATCACTATGCTCGCTGACCATTTTCATCACATTTCTCTATTGTCATTACAATTCCCCGTGGCCCCTTTCTTCACAATGCTCCATGATGCCTGTCATCACAATGCTCCATGGCTTTTGTTATCACAATGCTCCAGGACCTGTTTCATCACAATACTCCATCCCCCTTGTCATCACAGTACACAATGAAACCTTTCATTACAATGGTCCATGACACTTGTCATCACAGTGCTCCATGGCCTTTATTGTCACAATGCTCCCAGGCACTTTTCATCACGATGTTCCATGAAAACTTTCATCACATTGCTCCATGACCATTTTAATCACAATAGTCCATACCCTTGTCAACACAATGCTGCAGAATCCCTGTCATCACAATTCTCCATGACTGCTGTCATCACAATAATCCAGGACAATTTTCATAACAATGCTTCCTGCCCCCAGTCCTCACAGTGCTCCATGATACCTTTCATCACAATTCCTAGATGATCAATGTCATCACAATGCCCCATGACACCTGTCATCACAATTTGCTATGACCCTTGTCATCAGAATACTCGATGAACTGTGTCATCACAGTGTTCCAGGACACATGTCATCACAAAGATCCATGATTACTTTCATCACAATGCTCCAATACACCTTTCATCACAATGCTCCATGGCCCCTGTTATCATATTGCTCCATGATATCTTTCATCACAATGCTCCATGACCCTGTCATCACAATGCTACATGACCCCTGTCATCACATTGTTCCATGGCCTATGTATTCACAATGCTCCATGGACCCTGTAATCACACTGCTCCATGTTCCCTTTCAACACAATGCTCCATGACCCCTGTCATCACAACGTTCCATGAAAGTTGTCATCAAAATGCTCCATGACCCCGGTCACCACAAGGTTCGCTGCCCTTGTCATTACAATGCTCCATGACCCTTGTTATCACAATGATACATGACCTTTTCATCACAATGTTCCATGGCCTCTGTCATCACCATGCTCCATGGTCGTTCTCATCACAATGCTCTATGACCCCTGTCATCACAATGCTTGATGACCATTGTCATCACAATGCTCCAAGGCCCCTGTCATCACAATGCCTCATGGTCTTTGTAATCACAATACTCAATGACCCGTCATCACAATGCTCCATGCCATTGTCATCACAATGCTCCATGGCCCCTGTAATCACAATGCTCAATACACTTCTCATCACAATGCTCCAGAACACTTGTCATCATAATGCTCCATTCCCGTGTCATCCCATTGCTCAATGACACTTGTCATCAAAATGTTCCTTGCCCTGTGTCATCACAGTGCTCCATGATACCTTTAATCAAAATTCTACATGACCACTGTCATCACAATGCAAGATGACCAAGTTCATCACAATGCCCCATGACATTCTCATCACAATTCACCATGACCATTGTCATCACAATGCTCCATGAACCATGTCATCACAGGGTCTCTGGACACTTGTCATCACAATGATCCATTACCACTTTCATCACAATGCTCCATGACCACTGTCTTCTCACTGCTCCATGGCCTTTGTATTCACAATGCTCCATGGCCCCTGTAATCACAGTGCTCCATAACACCTTTCATCATAATGCTCCATGACCACTGCCATCTCAATGCCCCATGACGCCTGTCATCACAATTCGCTATGACCCTTGTCCTCACAATACTCGATGAACCGTGTCATCACAGTGTTCCAGGACCCATGTCATCACAATGATCCATGACTACTCTCATCACAATGATCCAATACACCTGTCATCACAATGCTCCATGCCCTTGTCATCAAAATGCTCCAGAACTCTTGTCATCATAATGCTCCATGCCAATGTCATCAAAATGCCCCATGACACTTGTCATCACAATGATCCATGCCCTTGTAATCACAATGCTCCAGAACCCTTGTCATCATAATGATGAATGCCCGTGTCATCACAAAGCTCCATGATACTTGTCATCACAATGCTCCATGGCCTTTGTCATCACAATGTTTCATGGCCCCTGTCATCACAGTGCTCCATGATACCTTTCATCACAATTCTAGATGACCACTGTCATCACAATGCCCCAAGACACATGTCATCACAATTCGCCATGGCCCTTGTCATCACAATGCTCCATGACCCGTGTCATCACAATGGTCCAGGACACTTTTCATCACAATGATCCATGATCACTTTCATCACAATGCTCCATGAACCCTGTCATCTCAATGCTCCATAGACTTTGTATTCACAATGCTCAATGGCCCCTGTAATCACAGTGCTCCATGAACCATTTCATCACAATACTCCAAGACCGCTGTCATCACAATGCCCCATGACGCCTGCCCTCATAAATCTCCAAGTCCTCTCTTGCCTAAAAGCTCCATGATCCCTGTCAGCACAATGTTCCATGACACTTTTCATCACAATGCTCCATGACCCCTGTCATCACAAAGTTCTCTACCCATATCATCACAATGCTCCTTGTCACCTTTAATCACAATGCTCCATGCCCTTTCATCACAATGCTCCAGAATTCTTGTCATCGCAATGTTCCTTGACCGTGTCATCACAATGCTCCATGACCCTTGTCATCACAAAGCTCGATGACCCTTGTCATCACAATGATCCATGACTCCTTTCCTCACAGTGCTCCAGTACCCTTTTCATCACAATGCTCCATGCCATTGTCAGCACAATGCTCCTTGGACCCTGTCATCAAAATGCTCCATCCCCTTTTCATCACATTGCTCCAGATATCCTATCATCACAATGCTCCTGGCCCGAGTCAACACAATGCTCCATGACCCCTGTCATCAAAATGCTTTATGAACCTTGTTATCAGAATATTCCATGACCCCTGTCATCAAAATGATCCATGACCGTTGTCATCACAATGCTGCATGATACCTTTCATCCCAACTCTCTGTGACCGCTGTCATCACAATGCTCCAGGACAATTTTCATCACAATGCTCCATGCCCCCTGTCATCACAGTGCCCCATAACCCCTGTAATCACAATGGTCCATGACCCTGTCATCACAACACTACATGACCCCTGTCATCACATTGTTCCATGGCCTATGTATTCACAATGCTCCATGGACCCTGTAATCACACTGCTCCATGTTCCCTTTCAACACAATGCTCCATGACCCCTGTCATCACAACGTCCCATGAAAGTTGTCATCAAAATGCTCCATGACCCCGGTCACCACAAGGTTCCCTGCCCTTGTCATCACAATGCTCCATGACCCTTGTAATCACAATGGTACATGGCCTTGTCATCACAATGTTCCATGGCCTCTGTCATCACCATGCTCCATGGTCTTTCTCATCACAATGCTCTATGACCCCTGTCATCACAATGCTTGATGACCATTGTCATCACAATGCTCCAAGGCCCCTGTCATCACAATGCCTCATGGTCTTTGTAATCACAATGCTCAATGACCCCTGTCATCACAATGCTCCATGGCCCCTGTAATCACAATGCTCAATACCCTTGTCATCACAATGCTCCAGAACACTTGTCATCATAATGCTGCATTCCCGTGGCATCCCATTGCTCAATGACACTTGTCATCAAAATGTTCCTTGCCCTTTGTCATCACAGTGCTCCATGATACCTTTAATCAAAATTCTACATGACCACTGTCATCACAATGCAAGATGACCAAGGTCATCACAATGCCCCATGACACGTGTCATCACAATTCACCTTGGCCCTTTTCATCTCAATGCTGTATGAACCGTGTCATCACTAGGTGCCAGGACACTTGTCATCACAGTGATCCATGACCACTTTCATCACAATGCTCCATGAACTCTGTTATCTCAATGCTCCATGGCCTTTGTATTCACAATGCTCCATTGTCCCGATAATCGCGTTGCTCCATGAACACTTTCATCACAATGCTCCTTGACCACTGTCACCATAATGCCCCATGAGGTCTCTCATCACTGTGCTCCAAGGCCACTCTCATCAAAATGCTCCATGATCTGTGTCAGCACAATATTGCATGACACTTGTCATCACAATGCTCCATGATCCCTGTAATCACAATGATCCCTGCCAATGTTATCAAATTGCTCCATGTCTCCTGTAATCACAATACTCCATGCCCTTGTCATCACAATGCTCCAGGTCTGTTGTAATCACCATGCTTCATGCCCGTGTCATCACAATGCTCCATGAATCTTGTCTTCACAATGCTCCATGGCCTTTGTCATCACAATGCTCCGTGACCCCTGTCAACACAATGCCTAATGAGCCCTGTCATCAAAATGCTAAATGGCACTTGTCATCACAATGCTCTATGATGCCTGTCATCACTATTCTCCATGTCACTTGTTGTCACAATGCTCCATGGCCCCTGTAACCACAGTACTCCATGACCCCTTTCATCACAATGCCCAATGCCACCTCTCATCACAATTCTCCATGGCATTTGTCATCACGATGCTCCATGACACCTGTCATCACAATGCTCCATGACACTTGTCATCACAATCCTTGATGGCCCTTGTCATCACAGTGTTCCTTGGTGCTTTTCATCACAATGCTCCATGACAAGTTTCATCAAAATACTCCAAGATTTGTTTCATCAGAATGCTCCATGGCCCTTGTCATTACAAATCCACATGATCCCTTTCATCACAATTCTCCATGGCAACTTACATAAAAATCCTCCATGCCCCTGTCATCACAATGCCCAATAATACCTGTTTTTACAATGATCCAAGACCCTTGTCATCACAAGGCTCCATGTCCCTTGTATTCACAATGCTCCATGGGCCTTGTCCTCACAATGCTCCATGAAATATTTCCTCACAATGCTCCAGTACGCCTTTCATCCAAATTCCCCATGGCCACTGTCATCACAGTTCTCCATGACCCCTGTCATCGTAATGGTCCATGACCCGTTTCATCTCAATTCTCCATGACACCTGTCATCACAATGCTCCATGGCCTTTGTCATCACAATGCTCCATGGCCCCTGTAATCACAGTGCTCCATGACCCGTTTCATCTCAATTCTACATGACCTAACTCATCACAATGCCCCATGACCCCTGTAATCACAATGCTCGATGACCCTTGTCATCACAGTGCTCCAAGCCTTTGTCATCACACTGCTCCATGGCCCTTGTAATCACAATGCTCCATGCCCTTGTCATCACAAGGCTCCAGAACTCTTGTCATTATAATGCTCCTTGTCCGTTTCATCACCATGCTCCATGAAACTTGTCATCACAATGCTCCACGGCCCCTCTCATTACTGTGCTCCATAATAACTTTAATCACATTTCTAGATGACCACTGCCATCACAATGCCCCATGACATTGTCATCACAATTCACCATGACCATTGTCATCACAATGCTCCATGAACAATGTCATCACAGGGTCCCAGGACACTTGTCATCACAATGATCCATTACCACTTTCATCTCAATGCTCCATGACCACTGTCATCTAAATGCTCCATGGCCTTTGTATTCACAATGCTCCATGGCCCCTGTAATCACAGTGCTCCATAACACCTTTCATCATAATGCTCCATAACCACTGCCATCTCAATGACCCATGATGCCTGTCATCACAATTCTCCAAGGCCCCTCTCATCACAATGCTCGATGACACTTGTCATCACATTGCTCAATAATACCTGTCATCACAGTGTTCCCTGCCCATGTCATCACAATGCTCCATGTCCCCTATAATCACAATGCTCCATTCCTTTTTCCTCACAATGCTCCAGAATTCTTGTCATCACAATGTTCCATGACCGTGGCATCACAATGCTCCATGGCCCTTGTCATCACAATGCTCTAGAATTCTTGTCATCACAGTGTTTCATGACCGTGTCATCACAATGCTACATGACCCTGGTCATCACAGTTCTCCATGACCTTTGTCATCACAATGCTCTATGTCGCTTTTCATCAAAATTCTCAATGACCACTTTAATCACTATGCTCGCTGACCATTTTCATCACATTTCTCTATTGTCATTACAATTCCCCATGGCCCCTTTCTTCACAATGCTCCATGATGCCTGTCATCACAATGCTCCATGGCTTTTGTTATCACAATGCTCCAGGACCTGTTTCATCACAATACTCCATCCCCCTTGTCATCACAGTACACAATGAAACCTTTCATTACAATGGTCCATGACACTTGTCATCACAGTGCTCCATGGCCTTTATTGTCACAATGCTCCCAGGCACTTTTCATCACGATGTTCCATGAAAACTTTCATCACATTGCTCCATGACCATTTTAATCACAATAGTCCATACCCTTGTCAACACAATGCTGCAGAATCCCTGTCATCACAATTCTCCATGACTGCTGTCATCACAATAATCCAGGACAATTTTCATAACAATGCTTCCTGCCCCCAGTCCTCACAGTGCTCCATGATACCTTTCATCACAATTCCTAGATGATCAATGTCATCACAATGCCCCATGACACCTGTCATCACAATTTGCTATGACCCTTGTCATCAGAATACTCGATGAACTGTGTCATCACAGTGTTCCAGGACACATGTCATCACAAAGATCCATGATTACTTTCATCACAATGCTCCAATACACCTTTCATCACAATGCTCCATGGCCCCTGTTATCATATTGCTCCATGATCTCTTTCATCACAATGCTCCATGACCCTGTCATCACAATGCTACATGACCCCTGTCATCACATTGTTCCATGGCCTATGTATTCACAATGCTCCATGGACCCTGTAATCACACTGCTCCATGTTCCCTTTCAACACAATGCTCCATGACCCCTGTCATCACAACGTTCCATGAAAGTTGTCATCAAAATGCTCCATGACCCCGGTCACCACAAGGTTCGCTGCCCTTGTCATTACAATGCTCCATGACCCTTGTTATCACAATGATACATGACCTTTTCATCACAATGTTCCATGGCCTCTGTCATCACCATGCTCCATGGTCGTTCTCATCACAATGCTCTATGACCCCTGTCATCACAATGCTTGATGACCATTGTCATCACAATGCTCCAAGGCCCCTGTCATCACAATGCCTCATGGTCTTTGTAATCACAATACTCAATGACCCGTCATCACAATGCTCCATGCCATTGTCATCACAATGCTCCATGGCCCCTGTAATCACAATGCTCAATACACTTCTCATCACAATGCTCCAGAACACTTGTCATCATAATGCTCCATTCCCGTGTCATCCCATTGCTCAATGACACTTGTCATCAAAATGTTCCTTGCCCTGTGTCATCACAGTGCTCCATGATACCTTTAATCAAAATTCTACATGACCACTGTCATCACAATGCAAGATGACCAAGTTCATCACAATGCCCCATGACATTCTCATCACAATTCACCATGACCATTGTCATCACAATGCTCCATGAACCATGTCATCACAGGGTCTCTGGACACTTGTCATCACAATGATCCATTACCACTTTCATCACAATGCTCCATGACCACTGTCTTCTCACTGCTCCATGGCCTTTGTATTCACAATGCTCCATGGCCCCTGTAATCACAGTGCTCCATAACACCTTTCATCATAATGCTCCATGACCACTGCCATCTCAATGCCCCATGACGCCTGTCATCACAATTCGCTATGACCCTTGTCCTCACAATACTTGATGAACCGTGTCATCACAGTGTTCCAGGACACATGTCATCACAATGATCCATGACTACTCTCATCACAATGATCCAATACACCTGTCATCACAATGCTCCATGCCCTTGTCATCAAAATGCTCCAGAACTCTTGTCATCATAATGCTCCATGCCAATGTCATCAAAATGCCCCATGACACTTGTCATCACAATGCTCCATGGCCTTTGTCTTCACAATGTTCCATTGCCCCTGTCATCACAATGCTCCATGCCCTTGTCATCAAAATGCTCCAGAACTCTTGTCATCATAATGTTCCATGCCAATGTCATCAAAATGCCCCATGACACTTGTCATCACAATGATCCATGCCCTTGTAATCACAATGCTCCAGAACCCTTGTCATCATAATGATGAATGCCCGTGTCATCACAAAGCTCCATGATACTTGTCATCACAATGCTCCATGGCCTTTGTCATCACAATGTTTCATGGCCCCTGTCATCACAGTGCTCCATGATACCTTTCATCACAATTCTAGATGACCACTGTCATCACAATGCCCCAAGACACATGTCATCACAATTCGCCATGGCCCTTGTCATCACAATGCTCCATGACCCGTGTCATCACAATGGTCCAGGACACTTTTCATTACAATGATCCATGATCACTTTCATCACAATGCTCCATGAACCCTGTCATCTCAATGCTCCATAGCCTTTGTATTCACAATGCTCAATGGCCCCTGTAATCACAGTGCTCCATGAACCATTTCATCACAATACTCCAAGACCGCTGTCATCACAATGCCCCATGACGCCTGCCCTCATAAATCTCCAAGTCCTCTCTTGCCTAAAAGCTCCATGATCCCTGTCAGCACAATGTTCCATGACACTTTTCATCACAATGCTCCATGACCCCTGTCATCACAAAGTCCTCTACCCATATCATCACAATGCTCCTTGTCACCTTTAATCATAATGCTCCATGCCCTTTCATCACAATGCTCCAGAATTCTTGTCATCGCAATGTTCCTTGACCGTGTCATCACAATGCTCCATGACCCTTGTCATCACAAAGCTCGATGACCCTTGTCATCACAATGATCCATGACTCCTTTCCTCACAGTGCTCCAGTACCCTTTTCATCACAATGCTCCATGCCATTGTCAGCACAATGCTCCTTGGACCCTGTCATCAAAATGCTCCATCCCCTTTTCATCACAATGCTCCAGATATCCTATCATCACAATGCTCCTGGCCCGAGTCAACACAATGCTCCATGACCCCTGTCATCAAAATGCTTTATGAACCTTGTTATCAGAATATTCCATGACCCCTGTCATCAAAATGATCCATGACCGTTGTCATCACAATGCTGCATGATACCTTTCATCCCAACTCTCTGTGACCGCTGTCATCACAATGCTCCAGGACAATTTTCATCACAATGCTCCATGCCCCCTGTCATCACAGTGCCCCATAACCCCTGTAATCACAATGGTCCATGACCCTGTCATCACAACACTACATGACCCCTGTCATCACATTGTTCCATGGCCTATGTATTCACAATGCTCCATGGACCCTGTAATCACACTGCTCCATGTTCCCTTTCAACACAATGCTCCATGACCCCTGTCATCACAACGTCCCATGAAAGTTGTCATCAAAATGCTCCATGACCCCGGTCACCACAAGGTTCCCTGCCCTTGTCATCACAATGCTCCATGACCCTTGTAATCACAATGGTACATGGCCTTGTCATCACAATGTTCCATGGCCTCTGTCATCACCATGCTCCATGGTCTTTCTCATCACAATGCTCTATGACCCCTGTCATCACAATGCTTGATGACCATTGTCATCACAATGCTCCAAGGCCCCTGTCATCACAATGCCTCATGGTCTTTGTAATCACAATGCTCAATGACCCCTGTCATCACAATGCTCCATGGCCCCTGTAATCACAATGCTCAATACCCTTGTCATCACAATGCTCCAGAACACTTGTCATCATAATGCTGCATTCCCGTGGCATCCCATTGCTCAATGACACTTGTCATCAAAATGTTCCTTGCCCTTTGTCATCACAGTGCTCCATGATACCTTTAATCAAAATTCTACATGACCACTGTCATCACAATGCAAGATGACCAAGGTCATCACAATGCCCCATGACACGTGTCATCACAATTCACCTTGGCCCTTTTCATCTCAATGCTGTATGAACCGTGTCATCACTAGGTGCCAGGACACTTGTCATCACAGTGATCCATGACCACTTTCATCACAATGCTCCATGAACTCTGTTATCTCAATGCTTCATGGCCTTTGTATTCACAATGCTCCATTGTCCCGATAATCGCGTTGCTCCATGAACACTTTCATCACAATGCTCCTTGACCACTGTCACCATAATGCCCCATGAGGTCTCTCATCACTGTGCTCCAAGGCCACTCTCATCAAAATGCTCCATGATCTGTGTCAGCACAATATTGCATGACACTTGTCATCACAATGCTCCATGATCCCTGTAATCACAATGATCCCTGCCAATGTTATCAAATTGCTCCATGTCTCCTGTAATCACAATACTCCATGCCCTTGTCATCACAATGCTCCAGGTCTGTTGTAATCACCATGCTTCATGCCCGTGTCATCACAATGCTCCATGAATCTTGTCTTCACAATGCTCCATGGCCTTTGTCATCACAATGCTCCGTGACCCCTGTCAACACAATGCCTAATGAGCCCTGTCATCAAAATGCTAAATGGCACTTGTCATCACAATGCTCTATGATGCCTGTCATCACTATTCTCCATGTCACTTGTTGTCACAATGCTCCATGGCCCCTGTAACCACAGTACTCCATGACCCCTTTCATCACAATGCCCAATGCCACCTCTCATCACAATTCTCCATGGCATTTGTCATCACGATGCTCCATGACACCTGTCATCACAATGCTCCATGACACTTGTCATCACAATCCTTGATGGTCCTTGTCATCACAGTGTTCCTTGGTGCTTTTCATCACAATGCTCCATGACAAGTTTCATCAAAATACTCCAAGATTTGTTTCATCAGAATGCTCCATGGCCCTTGTCATTACAAATCCACATGATCCCTTTCATCACAATTCTCCATGGCAACTTACATAAAAATCCTCCATGCCCCTGTCATCACAATGCCCAATAATACCTGTTTTTACAATGATCCAAGACCCTTGTCATCACAAGGCTCCATGTCCCTTGTATTCACAATGCTCCATGGGCCTTGTCATCACAATGCTCCATGAAATATTTCCTCACAATGCTCCAGTACGCCTTTCATCCAAATTCCCCATGGCCACTGTCATCACAGTTCTCCATGACCCCTGTCATCGTAATGGTCCATGACCCGTTTCATCTCAATTCTCCATGACACCTGTCATCACAATGCTCCATGGCCTTTGTCATCACAATGCTCCATGGCCCCTGTAATCACAGTGCTCCATGACCCGTTTCATCTCAATTCTACATGACCTAACTCATCACAATGCCCCATGACCCCTGTAATCACAATGCTCGATGACCCTTGTCATCACAGTGCTCCAAGCCTTTGTCATCACACTGCTCCATGGCCCTTGTAATCACAATGCTCCATGCCCTTGTCATCACAAGGCTCCAGAACTCTTGTCATTATAATGCTCCTTGTCCGTTTCATCACCATGCTCCATGAAACTTGTCATCACAATGCTCCACGGCCCCTCTCATTACTGTGCTCCATAATAACTTTAATCACATTTCTAGATGACCACTGCCATCACAATGCCCCATGACATTGTCATCACAATTCACCATGACCATTGTCATCACAATGCTCCATGAACAATGTCATCACAGGGTCCCAGGACACTTGTCATCACAATGATCCATTACCACTTTCATCTCAATGCTCCATGACCACTGTCATCTAAATGCTCCATGGCCTTTGTATTCACAATGCTCCATGGCCCCTGTAATCACAGTGCTCCATAACACCTTTCATCATAATGCTCCATAACCACTGCCATCTCAATGACCCATGATGCCTGTCATCACAATTCTCCAAGGCCCCTCTCATCACAATGCTCGATGACACTTGTCATCACATTGCTCAATAATACCTGTCATCACAGGGTTCCCTGCCCATGTCATCACAATGCTCCATGTCCCCTATAATCACAATGCTCCATTCCTTTTTCCTCACAATGCTTCAGAATTCTTGTCATCACAATGTTCCATGACCGTGGCATCACAATGCTCCATGGCCCTTGTCATCACAATGCTCTAGAATTCTTGTCATCACAGTGTTTCATGACCGTGTCATCACAATGCTACATGACCCTGGTCATCACAGTTCTCCATGACCTTTGTCATCACAATGCTCTATGTCGCTTTTCATCAAAATTCTCAATGACCACTTTAATCACTATGCTCGCTGACCATTTTCATCACATTTCTCTATTGTCATTACAATTCCCCATGGCCCCTTTCTTCACAATGCTCCATGATGCCTGTCATCACAATGCTCCATGGCTTTTGTTATCACAATGCTCCAGGACCTGTTTCATCACAATACTCCATCCCCCTTGTCATCACAGTACACAATGAAACCTTTCATTACAATGGTCCATGACACTTGTCATCACAGTGCTCCATGGCCTTTATTGTCACAATGCTCCCAGGCACTTTTCATCACGATGTTCCATGAAAACTTTCATCACATTGCTCCATGACCATTTTAATCACAATAGTCCATACCCTTGTCAACACAATGCTGCAGAATCCCTGTCATCACAATTCTCCATGACTGCTGTCATCACAATAATCCAGGACAATTTTCATAACAATGCTTCCTGCCCCCAGTCCTCACAGTGCTCCATGATACCTTTCATCACAATTCCTAGATGATCAATGTCATCACAATGCCCCATGACACCTGTCATCACAATTTGCTATGACCCTTGTCATCAGAATACTCGATGAACTGTGTCATCACAGTGTTCCAGGACACATGTCATCACAAAGATCCATGATTACTTTCATCACAATGCTCCAATACACCTTTCATCACAATGCTCCATGGCCCCTGTTATCATATTGCTCCATGATCTCTTTCATCACAATGCTCCATGACCCTGTCATCACAATGCTACATGACCCCTGTCATCACATTGTTCCATGGCCTATGTATTCACAATGCTCCATGGACCCTGTAATCACACTGCTCCATGTTCCCTTTCAACACAATGCTCCATGACCCCTGTCATCACAACGTTCCATGAAAGTTGTCATCAAAATGCTCCATGACCCCGGTCACCACAAGGTTCGCTGCCCTTGTCATTACAATGCTCCATGACCCTTGTTATCACAATGATACATGACCTTTTCATCACAATGTTCCATGGCCTCTGTCATCACCATGCTCCATGGTCGTTCTCATCACAATGCTCTATGACCCCTGTCATCACAATGCTTGATGACCATTGTCATCACAATGCTCCAAGGCCCCTGTCATCACAATGCCTCATGGTCTTTGTAATCACAATACTCAATGACCCGTCATCACAATGCTCCATGCCATTGTCATCACAATGCTCCATGGCCCCTGTAATCACAATGCTCAATACACTTCTCATCACAATGCTCCAGAACACTTGTCATCATAATGCTCCATTCCCGTGTCATCCCATTGCTCAATGACACTTGTCATCAAAATGTTCCTTGCCCTGTGTCATCACAGTGCTCCATGATACCTTTAATCAAAATTCTACATGACCACTGTCATCACAATGCAAGATGACCAAGTTCATCACAATGCCCCATGACATTCTCATCACAATTCACCATGACCATTGTCATCACAATGCTCCATGAACCATGTCATCACAGGGTCTCTGGACACTTGTCATCACAATGATCCATTACCACTTTCATCACAATGCTCCATGACCACTGTCTTCTCACTGCTCCATGGCCTTTGTATTCACAATGCTCCATGGCCCCTGTAATCACAGTGCTCCATAACACCTTTCATCATAATGCTCCATGACCACTGCCATCTCAATGCCCCATGACGCCTGTCATCACAATTCGCTATGACCCTTGTCCTCACAATACTTGATGAACCGTGTCATCACAGTGTTCCAGGACACATGTCATCACAATGATCCATGACTACTCTCATCACAATGATCCAATACACCTGTCATCACAATGCTCCATGCCCTTGTCATCAAAATGCTCCAGAACTCTTGTCATCATAATGCTCCATGCCAATGTCATCAAAATGCCCCATGACACTTGTCATCACAATGCTCCATGGCCTTTGTCTTCACAATGTTCCATTGCCCCTGTCATCACAATGCTCCATGCCCTTGTCATCAAAATGCTCCAGAACTCTTGTCATCATAATGTTCCATGCCAATGTCATCAAAATGCCCCATGACACTTGTCATCACAATGATCCATGCCCTTGTAATCACAATGCTCCAGAACCCTTGTCATCATAATGATGAATGCCCGTGTCATCACAAAGCTCCATGATACTTGTCATCACAATGCTCCATGGCCTTTGTCATCACAATGTTTCATGGCCCCTGTCATCACAGTGCTCCATGATACCTTTCATCACAATTCTAGATGACCACTGTCATCACAATGCCCCAAGACACATGTCATCACAATTCGCCATGGCCCTTGTCATCACAATGCTCCATGACCCGTGTCATCACAATGGTCCAGGACACTTTTCATCACAATGATCCATGATCACTTTCATCACAATGCTCCATGAACCCTGTCATCTCAATGCTCCATAGCCTTTGTATTCACAATGCTCAATGGCCCCTGTAATCACAGTGCTCCATGAACCATTTCATCACAATACTCCAAGACCGCTGTCATCACAATGCCCCATGACGCCTGCCCTCATAAATCTCCAAGTCCTCTCTTGCCTAAAAGCTCCATGATCCCTGTCAGCACAATGTTCCATGACACTTTTCATCACAATGCTCCATGACCCCTGTCATCACAAAGTCCTCTACCCATATCATCACAATGCTCCTTGTCACCTTTAATCACAATGCTCCATGCCCTTTCATCACAATGCTCCAGAATTCTTGTCATCGCAATGTTCCTTGACCGTGTCATCACAATGCTCCATGACCCTTGTCATCACAAAGCTCGATGACCCTTGTCATCACAATGATCCATGACTCCTTTCCTCACAGTGCTCCAGTACCCTTTTCATCACAATGCTCCATGCCATTGTCAGCACAATGCTCCTTGGACCCTGTCATCAAAATGCTCCATCCCCTTTTCATCACAATGCTCCAGATATCCTATCATCACAATGCTCCTGGCCCGAGTCAACACAATGCTCCATGACCCCTGTCATCAAAATGCTTTATGAACCTTGTTATCAGAATATTCCATGACCCCTGTCATCAAAATGATCCATGACCGTTGTCATCACAATGCTGCATGATACCTTTCATCCCAACTCTCTGTGACCGCTGTCATCACAATGCTCCAGGACAATTTTCATCACAATGCTCCATGCCCCCTGTCATCACAGTGCCCCATAACCCCTGTAATCACAATGGTCCATGACCCTGTCATCACAACACTACATGACCCCTGTCATCACATTGTTCCATGGCCTATGTATTCACAATGCTCCATGGACCCTGTAATCACACTGCTCCATGTTCCCTTTCAACACAATGCTCCATGACCCCTGTCATCACAACGTCCCATGAAAGTTGTCATCAAAATGCTCCATGACCCCGGTCACCACAAGGTTCCCTGCCCTTGTCATCACAATGCTCCATGACCCTTGTAATCACAATGGTACATGGCCTTGTCATCACAATGTTCCATGGCCTCTGTCATCACCATGCTCCATGGTCTTTCTCATCACAATGCTCTATGACCCCTGTCATCACAATGCTTGATGACCATTGTCATCACAATGCTCCAAGGCCCCTGTCATCACAATGCCTCATGGTCTTTGTAATCACAATGCTCAATGACCCCTGTCATCACAATGCTCCATGGCCCCTGTAATCACAATGCTCAATACCCTTGTCATCACAATGCTCCAGAACACTTGTCATCATAATGCTGCATTCCCGTGGCATCCCATTGCTCAATGACACTTGTCATCAAAATGTTCCTTGCCCTTTGTCATCACAGTGCTCCATGATACCTTTAATCAAAATTCTACATGACCACTGTCATCACAATGCAAGATGACCAAGGTCATCACAATGCCCCATGACACGTGTCATCACAATTCACCTTGGCCCTTTTCATCTCAATGCTGTATGAACCGTGTCATCACTAGGTGCCAGGACACTTGTCATCACAGTGATCCATGACCACTTTCATCACAATGCTCCATGAACTCTGTTATCTCAATGCTTCATGGCCTTTGTATTCACAATGCTCCATTGTCCCGATAATCGCGTTGCTCCATGAACACTTTCATCACAATGCTCCTTGACCACTGTCACCATAATGCCCCATGAGGTCTCTCATCACTGTGCTCCAAGGCCACTCTCATCAAAATGCTCCATGATCTGTGTCAGCACAATATTGCATGACACTTGTCATCACAATGCTCCATGATCCCTGTAATCACAATGATCCCTGCCAATGTTATCAAATTGCTCCATGTCTCCTGTAATCACAATACTCCATGCCCTTGTCATCACAATGCTCCAGGTCTGTTGTAATCACCATGCTTCATGCCCGTGTCATCACAATGCTCCATGAATCTTGTCTTCACAATGCTCCATGGCCTTTGTCATCACAATGCTCCGTGACCCCTGTCAACACAATGCCTAATGAGCCCTGTCATCAAAATGCTAAATGGCACTTGTCATCACAATGCTCTATGATGCCTGTCATCACTATTCTCCATGTCACTTGTTGTCACAATGCTCCATGGCCCCTGTAACCACAGTACTCCATGACCCCTTTCATCACAATGCCCAATGCCACCTCTCATCACAATTCTCCATGGCATTTGTCATCACGATGCTCCATGACACCTGTCATCACAATGCTCCATGACACTTGTCATCACAATCCTTGATGGCCCTTGTCATCACAGTGTTCCTTGGTGCTTTTCATCACAATGCTCCATGACAAGTTTCATCAAAATACTCCAAGATTTGTTTCATCAGAATGCTCCATGGCCCTTGTCATTACAAATCCACATGATCCCTTTCATCACAATTCTCCATGGCAACTTACATAAAAATCCTCCATGCCCCTGTCATCACAATGCCCAATAATACCTGTTTTTACAATGATCCAAGACCCTTGTCATCACAAGGCTCCATGTCCCTTGTATTCACAATGCTCCATGGGCCTTGTCATCACAATGCTCCATGAAATATTTCCTCACAATGCTCCAGTACGCCTTTCATCCAAATTCCCCATGGCCACTGTCATCACAGTTCTCCATGACCCCTGTCATCGTAATGGTCCATGACCCGTTTCATCTCAATTCTCCATGACACCTGTCATCACAATGCTCCATGGCCTTTGTCATCACAATGCTCCATGGCCCCTGTAATCACAGTGCTCCATGACCCGTTTCATCTCAATTCTACATGACCTAACTCATCACAATGCCCCATGACCCCTGTAATCACAATGCTCGATGACCCTTGTCATCACAGTGCTCCAAGCCTTTGTCATCACACTGCTCCATGGCCCTTGTAATCACAATGCTCCATGCCCTTGTCATCACAAGGCTCCAGAACTCTTGTCATTATAATGCTCCTTGTCCGTTTCATCACCATGCTCCATGAAACTTGTCATCACAATGCTCCACGGCCCCTCTCATTACTGTGCTCCATAATAACTTTAATCACATTTCTAGATGACCACTGCCATCACAATGCCCCATGACATTGTCATCACAATTCACCATGACCATTGTCATCACAATGCTCCATGAACAATGTCATCACAGGGTCCCAGGACACTTGTCATCACAATGATCCATTACCACTTTCATCTCAATGCTCCATGACCACTGTCATCTAAATGCTCCATGGCCTTTGTATTCACAATGCTCCATGGCCCCTGTAATCACAGTGCTCCATAACACCTTTCATCATAATGCTCCATAACCACTGCCATCTCAATGACCCATGATGCCTGTCATCACAATTCTCCAAGGCCCCTCTCATCACAATGCTCGATGACACTTGTCATCACATTGCTCAATAATACCTGTCATCACAGTGTTCCCTGCCCATGTCATCACAATGCTCCATGTCCCCTATAATCACAATGCTCCATTCCTTTTTCCTCACAATGCTCCAGAATTCTTGTCATCACAATGTTCCATGACCGTGGCATCACAATGCTCCATGGCCCTTGTCATCACAATGCTCTAGAATTCTTGTCATCACAGTGTTTCATGACCGTGTCATCACAATGCTACATGACCCTGGTCATCACAGTTCTCCATGACCTTTGTCATCACAATGCTCTATGTCGCTTTTCATCAAAATTCTCAATGACCACTTTAATCACTATGCTCGCTGACCATTTTCATCACATTTCTCTATTGTCATTACAATTCCCCGTGGCCCCTTTCTTCACAATGCTCCATGATGCCTGTCATCACAATGCTCCATGGCTTTTGTTATCACAATGCTCCAGGACCTGTTTCATCACAATACTCCATCCCCCTTGTCATCACAGTACACAATGAAACCTTTCATTACAATGGTCCATGACACTTGTCATCACAGTGCTCCATGGCCTTTATTGTCACAATGCTCCCAGGCACTTTTCATCACGATGTTCCATGAAAACTTTCATCACATTGCTCCATGACCATTTTAATCACAATAGTCCATACCCTTGTCAACACAATGCTGCAGAATCCCTGTCATCACAATTCTCCATGACTGCTGTCATCACAATAATCCAGGACAATTTTCATAACAATGCTTCCTGCCCCCAGTCCTCACAGTGCTCCATGATACCTTTCATCACAATTCCTAGATGATCAATGTCATCACAATGCCCCATGACACCTGTCATCACAATTTGCTATGACCCTTGTCATCAGAATACTCGATGAACTGTGTCATCACAGTGTTCCAGGACACATGTCATCACAAAGATCCATGATTACTTTCATCACAATGCTCCAATACACCTTTCATCACAATGCTCCATGGCCCCTGTTATCATATTGCTCCATGATCTCTTTCATCACAATGCTCCATGACCCTGTCATCACAATGCTACATGACCCCTGTCATCACATTGTTCCATGGCCTATGTATTCACAATGCTCCATGGACCCTGTAATCACACTGCTCCATGTTCCCTTTCAACACAATGCTCCATGACCCCTGTCATCACAACGTTCCATGAAAGTTGTCATCAAAATGCTCCATGACCCCGGTCACCACAAGGTTCGCTGCCCTTGTCATTACAATGCTCCATGACCCTTGTTATCACAATGATACATGACCTTTTCATCACAATGTTCCATGGCCTCTGTCATCACCATGCTCCATGGTCGTTCTCATCACAATGCTCTATGACCCCTGTCATCACAATGCTTGATGACCATTGTCATCACAATGCTCCAAGGCCCCTGTCATCACAATGCCTCATGGTCTTTGTAATCACAATACTCAATGACCCGTCATCACAATGCTCCATGCCATTGTCATCACAATGCTCCATGGCCCCTGTAATCACAATGCTCAATACACTTCTCATCACAATGCTCCAGAACACTTGTCATCATAATGCTCCATTCCCGTGTCATCCCATTGCTCAATGACACTTGTCATCAAAATGTTCCTTGCCCTGTGTCATCACAGTGCTCCATGATACCTTTAATCAAAATTCTACATGACCACTGTCATCACAATGCAAGATGACCAAGTTCATCACAATGCCCCATGACATTCTCATCACAATTCACCATGACCATTGTCATCACAATGCTCCATGAACCATGTCATCACAGGGTCTCTGGACACTTGTCATCACAATGATCCATTACCACTTTCATCACAATGCTCCATGACCACTGTCTTCTCACTGCTCCATGGCCTTTGTATTCACAATGCTCCATGGCCCCTGTAATCACAGTGCTCCATAACACCTTTCATCATAATGCTCCATGACCACTGCCATCTCAATGCCCCATGACGCCTGTCATCACAATTCGCTATGACCCTTGTCCTCACAATACTCGATGAACCGTGTCATCACAGTGTTCCAGGACACATGTCATCACAATGATCCATGACTACTCTCATCACAATGATCCAATACACCTGTCATCACAATGCTCCATGCCCTTGTCATCAAAATGCTCCAGAACTCTTGTCATCATAATGCTCCATGCCAATGTCATCAAAATGCCCCATGACACTTGTCATCACAATGCTCCATGGCCTTTGTCTTCACAATGTTCCATTGCCCCTGTCATCACAATGCTCCATGCCCTTGTCATCAAAATGCTCCAGAACTCTTGTCATCATAATGTTCCATGCCAATGTCATCAAAATGCCCCATGACACTTGTCATCACAATGATCCATGCCCTTGTAATCACAATGCTCCAGAACCCTTGTCATCATAATGATGAATGCCCGTGTCATCACAAAGCTCCATGATACTTGTCATCACAATGCTCCATGGCCTTTGTCATCACAATGTTTCATGGCCCCTGTCATCACAGTGCTCCATGATACCTTTCATCACAATTCTAGATGACCACTGTCATCACAATGCCCCAAGACACATGTCATCACAATTCGCCATGGCCCTTGTCATCACAATGCTCCATGACCCGTGTCATCACAATGGTCCAGGACACTTTTCATCACAATGATCCATGATCACTTTCATCACAATGCTCCATGAACCCTGTCATCTCAATGCTCCATAGCCTTTGTATTCACAATGCTCAATGGCCCCTGTAATCACAGTGCTCCATGAACCATTTCATCACAATACTCCAAGACCGCTGTCATCACAATGCCCCATGACGCCTGCCCTCATAAATCTCCAAGTCCTCTCTTGCCTAAAAGCTCCATGATCCCTGTCAGCACAATGTTCCATGACACTTTTCATCACAATGCTCCATGACCCCTGTCATCACAAAGTTCTCTACCCATATCATCACAATGCTCCTTGTCACCTTTAATCACAATGCTCCATGCCCTTTCATCACAATGCTCCAGAATTCTTGTCATCGCAATGTTCCTTGACCGTGTCATCACAATGCTCCATGACCCTTGTCATCACAAAGCTCGATGACCCTTGTCATCACAATGATCCATGACTCCTTTCCTCACAGTGCTCCAGTACCCTTTTCATCACAATGCTCCATGCCATTGTCAGCACAATGCTCCTTGGACCCTGTCATCAAAATGCTCCATCCCCTTTTCATCACATTGCTCCAGATATCCTATCATCACAATGCTCCTGGCCCGAGTCAACACAATGCTCCATGACCCCTGTCATCAAAATGCTTTATGAACCTTGTTATCAGAATATTCCATGACCCCTGTCATCAAAATGATCCATGACCGTTGTCATCACAATGCTGCATGATACCTTTCATCCCAACTCTCTGTGACCGCTGTCATCACAATGCTCCAGGACAATTTTCATCACAATGCTCCATGCCCCCTGTCATCACAGTGCCCCATAACCCCTGTAATCACAATGGTCCATGACCCTGTCATCACAACACTACATGACCCCTGTCATCACATTGTTCCATGGCCTATGTATTCACAATGCTCCATGGACCCTGTAATCACACTGCTCCATGTTCCCTTTCAACACAATGCTCCATGACCCCTGTCATCACAACGTCCCATGAAAGTTGTCATCAAAATGCTCCATGACCCCGGTCACCACAAGGTTCCCTGCCCTTGTCATCACAATGCTCCATGACCCTTGTAATCACAATGGTACATGGCCTTGTCATCACAATGTTCCATGGCCTCTGTCATCACCATGCTCCATGGTCTTTCTCATCACAATGCTCTATGACCCCTGTCATCACAATGCTTGATGACCATTGTCATCACAATGCTCCAAGGCCCCTGTCATCACAATGCCTCATGGTCTTTGTAATCACAATGCTCAATGACCCCTGTCATCACAATGCTCCATGGCCCCTGTAATCACAATGCTCAATACCCTTGTCATCACAATGCTCCAGAACACTTGTCATCATAATGCTGCATTCCCGTGGCATCCCATTGCTCAATGACACTTGTCATCAAAATGTTCCTTGCCCTTTGTCATCACAGTGCTCCATGATACCTTTAATCAAAATTCTACATGACCACTGTCATCACAATGCAAGATGACCAAGGTCATCACAATGCCCCATGACACGTGTCATCACAATTCACCTTGGCCCTTTTCATCTCAATGCTGTATGAACCGTGTCATCACTAGGTGCCAGGACACTTGTCATCACAGTGATCCATGACCACTTTCATCACAATGCTCCATGAACTCTGTTATCTCAATGCTCCATGGCCTTTGTATTCACAATGCTCCATTGTCCCGATAATCGCGTTGCTCCATGAACACTTTCATCACAATGCTCCTTGACCACTGTCAC